>NW_014554664.1:1233790-1235659 GCF_001313825.1 Dinoponera quadriceps | reverse complement strand
AGGGGGGAGAGATAGGAGGGTGGGGGGGGGGCGAGAAAGAACGTACGGGAGAGAGGAAAGAGAAAAGGAGATCGCACGATTGACGCGAACACAGCTTCATCATAGTGGCAACTGACGTCGAATAGTTTGTTCATGACCCATGCTCGAGTCCGTGCTTTCCAAGAAAACAGGTCACGGTAATCACGTGTGCGAAACTACGAAATTGCTTCAAGCTCGTCTGCCTCTCCCTTTCTTCTCTCTCTTTCACACACGCACACACACACACACTCTCTCTCTCTCTCTCTCTCTCTCTCTCTCTCTCTCTCTCTCTCTCAATCTATCTCTCTCTCTGTCCCTGTTTCTCCAAAACAAACACGTCGCCTTTGTGGAGACGAGTGGATCGAATCTTGGAGAAGCGACAAACCCCTACGCTCCGTTCTTATCCATCAGACGACGGGCGACGCCTGATCCAAGCATCGTCCAAGGGTTGTCTCAAGAAATTTGGGCTCCAGCATATCGTGCGAGGATCTACATGTTTTCGCCTCGAGGAGTGGGCTCTTCGGGGCCGACGAAGCGCGCGCGGAAGCGAACTCCCCGGATCACGTGGGTGGGTCGAGGTGGACCGGCGGCGGTGGCACGGTCGCGAGAAGAGAGAACCCTCCTTCGTCATGTCATTACAGTGTCCAACTGTATGTTCGGTTCTGATCCGGTTTCCTTTCAACCATCACAACGAAAACTCGCGCTCTCCGTGCGAGGAGACGCTTACAAAATGCAAACGCGAATGCAAGAACGCACACACGCACACATTATTACACAATGTATCAGCAGTAGACAGGTAAACNCTCTCTCTCTCTCTCTCTCTCTCTCTCTCTCTCTCTCTCTCTCTCTCTCTCTCTCTCTCTCCCCTTGAATTTCTCACATCACTCTTCCTCGTTCGCACGCTCGCTCGCTCTCTTTCTTTCTCTCTTTCACATTCAATCACTCCCTCTAAACATTCTCACCGCGTTTCTCTCTCGCCATACACTTTCACCTCTCTCCTGCTCATTCTCTCCCTCTCGCGAGAGACAGATCTCCTCGAGTACCTCGGAAGCAGCGGACAGATTTTCGGGGCGCTCGCGCGCGCCCCCGCCCGCGAGACACAGCTCCTTCGGGCGCGAGCGCGCGCGTTACAATTGCAAAACACCGTGTATGTATGTTGCATGTGTATATATGTACGTGTGTGTATGTGTATACAGATCTATCTCGATCTTTCGGGCCGGCTCTATAAAGGTTCTCGTCGTCGTGTGTGTCATCGTGTGTGAGTGGCTAATCATATTATCATCATCATATCGTCATCGTCGCCGTAATAATAATATCGCATCATCGTATCGTATCATCGAAGGGGCAGGGAGGGGCGCAAAATTAGAGAACGTATCGGAGGGTGGTGATGGTGGTGGTGATTGGTCGAATGATTGATCGATTGATTTGTGATGGTTGTGTTGTTTTGTTTTTGGTGGTAATGATGGTGGTGGATGTGATGGTTGTTGTTGTGATGGTGGTGATGGTGGTGGTGATGGTAGTGACGGTGGTGATGGTGGTGTTGGTGGTGGTGCGGGCGTAGCTGTGAGGTGTTTTTTTCTGTTTTTTTTTTGTTGTAGTTGTAATCTTATCTCGTCTGTTTTACTCGGTTGTTTCTTTTCTGCATTTTTTCTCCCTTGCTTGCTTGCTTGCTCGCTTGCTTGCTTGCTTGCTTGCTTGCTCGCTTTCTTTCTTTCTCTCATTTAAGGGGTTCAAGGTCAACGGGGACTCGGGGCGGGCGGGCTCGGTCGGGGGTCGGGCTCGCTCACTATGCTGTGTGGTAGTCCGGGCAGGCCGGCGGTGGGGGGCGCCGCCGCGGGACCGCCGCAGATC
>NW_014554664.1:1231480-1233483 GCF_001313825.1 Dinoponera quadriceps | reverse complement strand
GCCGCCGGCGCCACCCGCCGACGAGTTGGGCCCGCCGCCACCGGCCCCGCCGCCGCCGCCTCCGCCGCCGACGACGGAATGCCCGCCGGGTGGTGGGGGCGCCGAATCGTGAGGAGTCGTCGAGTGCGCCTGTTGCACGGGTAGTGCGCCAGCATAGTATCCGCCGTTGATCCCCTCGGGGTAGCTGCTGGAGAAAGCGAAAACACAACAGATCATGGCAGTCCCTCGACAAATTTGTGCAGTTTTGTGCGTTTTTACTTTTTTTTTTTTCGGTTTTACACACAGCGCGCGTGCACAGCGCGCCGCTGTTTTTTTCGGTTTTTTTGTTTACTTGTTTGGTTTTTTTTTACATTTCGTTTGGCGAAGTGTGTAGCTTCCCAATTCGAGTGTTTTGCGATCGATTTGGCTCTAGGAGCAGCGGTCTAGTGGTCCTTGCGACGCGCGAACAGGAAGGAGGAACACACAGGTAGACATTTTCTCTTTAAGAGAATTCGTCTCTGTTTCGCTTCGCACACACCGTAGAGCAAATTGTCTCGTCTACCGCGGTTTCCGTTTTACCCGTTCGTTCGATCGTGCGTTCGTTTGCGTTTTTTTATGACTGTTTTTTTTTTATTTTTCGCTACACACACATTCTCGCGTGCTCGGGCTATTTCGGGCTCGAGAGAGAGTGATTCCATTTCCGCGCAATCGCAGATAACAACGGAAGGCTAACATCTGCTTGAAAATCCGTTTCTGCAAAAATTACGATATCTATTTCGCGGTGCAGTGAGAAATGTTAAAAGAGAGAGAGGATTGTATTACAATTGTTGTGTCAAAAAAGAGAGCAACACGGTGCAATTGCGCGGACGCAATTGCGTATACAGTGTACCGTCCCCGTTTTGCGAAGGGGGGCACCCTGTATACAAGGGTTTCGTGCGCGCGCGCACGAAACGAGACAAAATTACGATCCGCCGGGACGGATCGTAATTCTGTCGGGACGTCAAGACTTTTTGCTCGAGACGTCAGTCAAATAAGTCTCTTCTTTCGTAATTTTGTGCTTTTCAATTTAGACTGGGGTTGGGAAGGGGATGCAAAAAGGCGCTTACTCTTACCCAGTCGAAGACAGGAAATACTCCTTGTTGACGCAGTTCCGCAGGCAATCGGGAATGCGACCGACTATGGCTCGTCGGATCTCACTGGCCGCCATTTCGCGCAATTCAGTGCAGCTGGCATCGCTGTAGAATGCGGCATGTGGTGTGCAAAGAAGATTTGGCGCATCTTTCAATGGACCTGCGTGTTACACGTACGAGATCGTGAGGTTCGCACAGATCGAAGGGGACTGAATTGATAACGCGGATGGAAAATGGTAAGGACGGCAGCGCCCAACGTGCATTGTTTCGAGCCTGACTGCAAGCCCCACTCCCCAAAATTTATATTATCTTCAAAAATAGGTTAAAAAGTGTTCAGCACTCTCACTCGGCTTATTGTGACACATTTCCTTTTATCGTAATCATTTGAAGTTGCATTTAATCATTTGAAGTTGCATTTAAAAAATTAAGCTTTTGTGGAAATACGTTTACTAAGACATTTTACTTAGTTTTTAACATTTAATCTGTCCTATAAGTCGATAGTCAGTAAAATTCAGATATATACCCCGGTATATTAACACATAAATTAAACCATAACTATCACTACTTTGAACGTTTTTTGAAATATGAAAGTAGGAAAATTTAACAGAAATTGCGTTGATACCAATGGCCGTCACTTCAAACACCTTCTGTAAGTATAAACTTTCCTCATCTTCATCTAGTCGTTAATAAAATATCTTTCGATGATATTTAACGTAACAATTATCGTATCATCCTGTATGTCATACTTAACATTCGAGATAAAAAAGTATTAAAATTTTATTCGAGACAAATGTCCAAGTATGTGATTTTATTTTAACACGTTTCGTGTCGATCCAAATTTCATTGGTGACGCACACAAGCACTTTTATAGTGTATATATACTTTGTACTAATT
>NW_014554664.1:1215938-1231422 GCF_001313825.1 Dinoponera quadriceps | reverse complement strand
AAAAAAAAAAACATGAAAAATGCACAATTAAACAAAACAAACAGGCTCGATTTAAACAATTTATAATTAGATAGAAATTTACAGCACGCGCAAAACAAACAAAACATATAGACAAAACAAAATAAAACAGAATATATATATATAAAAAATTATATAACGAATTTGGATTATATAACCAATATTGGTTATTAAATAGTTTTTGTTTACCATCGCATATTATGAGAGATGTGCTCTGTTAAAACAATCTGTGCATACATAAAGTTTCTTTAGGCAATCATCAAAAAATATCACTAACTGCTTAGTTTTACTTCCCTTGTAACTTAGATTTTTAACTTTTTTATCATAACAAGAAACAATATAATGACTGTGTATAGCTTGCCAATTGGAAACTGATTATTACTTCGCGTGTACCATCGATAGTACACAATGTAATAACTGTTTTGTACATAATAGTTATCTACGAATCAATGATATTATGAATTATTTTATGATGATGCATCTTATATTCAAAATATAAACTAGTCTGAATAATCATCAAGCGGAAAGTCAAGCGTGTACCATTAATGATGTGCTCGGTACGAAACGTGTTAATGACCTATGCACATGAATTGCCGTAAACACAAGATAAAGTGAATTTAGATTGAAACATTAATGAGAATATTGCTTTAAATATATATACTCTGGAAAAAGATAGAATTTTCTCTCTCTCTCTCTCTCTCTCTCTCTCTCTCTCTCTCTCTCTCTCTCTCTTTCTCTCTCTCCCTGACAGTAAATCGTAACAGAATTAGAATTCGATTAGATGAAATTCTACATAAAAAAAAGTGCCAAATTCAAGTAAATCATTACTCCAATATTTCTTAACTAATTTTTACTTAAATCGAATAATATTTACTTGATCCAGGCAAAATATTCTTCAAATAAATATTATCTAAATAAAATTTACTTAATCCAACTAAAAATTTGCTCAAGTATATTGGAGTAATTATTTAATCGAATCTAGAACTTTTTTCTGTCTAGTTATTCAGTCTGAATCCTAGTCCATAGTCATTTCAATCTTCTTCTGAAGTAAACAAATCTAAAGTAATATCTTGATTGGTTCTTCAGGTTAAATTTACGTCTTACGTTTATGCAATTATGACAATTCGTGTGCGAAAATTCGGATAAATTTCATATTTCTTCCTTGTATATCCAGCACGAAACAATACACGTCTTCGGTACTACTCTTTTTCTTTGCGGTTTTTTCTCAAGCCATGCCGAGGAAAGCACTGGGAAATGTGCAAAGCCTTTACCTACCTACACCATAGGTCGAGGACAGGATGGGCTTGGGGAGGTGTAAAGGGAGACGTTAGTTGGACGAGAGACGAGGGGATTAGGCATGGACAGATAAGACTCACATTGCGCGGACTGACCCTGAAAGACGTTGTACGGCTCGTTTTCGTGGACGTCTAATGCCGCCGCGCGGATTCTACCCTGTTTGAGCGCTCCGGCTAGCGCGTCATCGTCTACTAGACCACCTCGCGCTGTATTGACTAAAAATGCTCCTGGTCGCATCTGCAACACGCGGCGAAGTGCATGTTAACAACCATCTGCACAGTCGATTCATCAAATTGTATCGACAACAAATAAGGTTTCCAGAATTCATTAGTTTGTAATCGTTCTTTTTTGCACACATACCTGTTTAATAGTGAATTCGTTTATTAGATGATGATTGTGTTCATTCAAGGTACAGTGTAGAGATACACAGTCTGATTGGAATAGCAAATCCTGTAACACAGCGGAGAAATTTCCAGTTAGTGGATCGATCAAAACGAACGTTTCGTAACACGTTTAATACGATTACATTTGTATTTCGTGAAAAGCAACTACCGAGATCTCTCTCGATTTCTCAATACTGAACTAATAAGGTAAAGGACCGAGTGAAAGCGCTGAAATGACAAGCGGTCCACGAATTCAGCCTCGGTAAATTTTTAATAAATTCACAACATAATTTTAGATTTCATGCAGAGTTTGCTAATCTTGCACCACACCGCCAATAAAACCTAACGTGAAACACTCAGTAACCACTCTCTTCCGGAATTAACGCTTTAAAAAACTTGTAATTTGATGAATAACTAAAAATATTTAATAACGAATATATCATTTACTTTATTATTATTATTAAAAAAAAAAAACGCAAGATAAAGCATCAATGCCTCGACATTCTTGTTATTTTGATCCTTAAGCATAAATACTCAAACTTTGAACATAAAATATATTTATATGTTAATATATATATACAGATTGTTTACAAAAAGATGGGCTGGTTATACGTAGTCGTGTAGGATACATCGATGGAAACAAACTTCATATAAACATGGTGCTTAAAATGTCCAAATAATTGACGAGTTAAGACTGTGTGAAGATTACAAGAATTTTTGTGTTATATTATAAACTTTGTGCCATAACAGGCACTAGTTTTAATGATTTTAATGCAGTTTCTCGTAAATAAAAATGAATTCGTCCGAATGTTATTTCATCCGGCAAATGTTGATTTGGAAATCATACCGAGTAAAGTCGTCTAGCTTTAGCCCAAATTCCAGTCTGCCATACCGTACATTAAGTGCATGTCATTTCCGTAAAATAGTTCTTCATTCTTAAACAGATGACACTTCATAGAAATGACAAATAAATACGGACAGAAAATTTATTAACAAACAATGAAGAAACTATTTCAATACCTGACATAATAGGACCTGCCGCAGAACAACAACAGTGTTTTAAGTTTAGGAAACTTTTTGATTTATGTTGACGTATCTTACATTCATTTGTATCAATAAAGCAGTGCTTGTTATTATGAGTTAAAGTGAGTATTAAAATCAGCACCTATTTTAACACAAAAATTCTTCATATAAGTCCGGATTGACAAAAGATATTGTAGTGAGCTTTGTAGTAAACGTATAGTAAAACGTGATCTACAATGGACAGTAAAAGAGTATGTTTATAAGAAGAGTAAAAAATTAACCAATCATAATAGTCGATTATATTCTTACATTCGAATATGATTGATCAATTTTTCATTCTTGCTTCTTATGAATATATTTCTACTGCCCATTGTAGACCACGCTTAAGCCTTTTATTGTACAGTAAGTATAGTAAATCTTTTGGTTTAAGCAATAAAAGAAGCAATCAAATGTAACGTAATTTGTAACAAAAGGCATTTCCCATGTAGTCAAAAGTCGTAATAATGCTTAAATCTTAGAAATTACGGCGTTTAGTAATGCTGGAAACGCTTTGTTAGAAGTTACGTTACAACTTAATCTTTGGTGCAAAGGACTGAAAAGGCTCACTACACCCCTGTTGTGGATGCAGACTAATCTTTGTATGGCCTTAACTCGTCAACTAAACGTTTTAGACACTATGTTTATACGAATTTCTTTGTTTGCATTGATGTATCCTACATGGCTAGATGTACCCAGCCTATTTTTTGTTTCGAAACACTCTATGTATGTCAATGTATGCATGTATACTCTACGTTGCATGTTTAGATATTCGTAGTTAAAGAGCAAAACAACAAGGATACGCAGAGTTAGGTGTACCTATTCAAGTATTGGCACTTTCACCTTAACTTAACACAACGTACGATCTTCAATTGTCCTTTCAGCACTTTAGATAAGATCACATCGCGCGGGATACGAACCTGTAGCGTGTAAACCCTGGTGAGACCTAGCGACTTCTCGATTCCGTCCGGCAGGTAGGGATCATAAAAAATGACGGTGAAGCCAAAAGCTTTGGCACGCAACGCTACCGCTGATCCAATCCTGCCTAGCCCAACTATACCCAGAGTGTCGCCCCGTATCCTTGCACATCCGGTTGCCGCTTCTCTTACCTGAAAAGCACACGAGAAGGTTATTAATATATCAAGCCGGTCCGTCTAACGGCTCTAACCTTACTTCACCGGAGAAATGTAGCGAACAGATTTAATCAGCAGATTACACGTAACTCTCGTAAATTCTACGCAACTCTGATGGTATTAAATTCAACTTCGGTATAAAGCCTCTATTAATTAAGACGTTAGAGAAGTTGCTAATTTAATTAAGCAACATTTTCCCAACACTGAGACAAGTTTCGGAAAAACAGGGAGCTTAAGCAGATAACGTACAGAAAAACGCAAGCGATAAACGTAATAAGTAACAGCAAACGTAAGCAATAAAACTAAGCGACTTGATAGGAATATTAGATCTGTTCTTTACAGTTGCATTTTCTGAACTATCTCGCAATCTTCCCCGTTTCTCCTCTCTTCCATCAAGCGTAAAGTACGAATCTATTTCATTTTAAGCACAGACAGTGCGCGGCTTAGTGCGACTATTAAGAACGTGCAGAATTTCTTTTTGAAATTATTCAGTCATTCTTTTTTTTTTTTTTTTTTTTTTACGTAAAGAACCGAGCCTATGCTGAAATTCTCGGCTGTGGCTGATCGATTCGCTCACTGCTCAAGCCTCGCTGCTTACGTTTCTCTGTGTGCCTTCTCAATTAAGATCGGACATACCCTGTGGATGAAGATTACACAAGACGTTACACGTAAGAGCTTAATATTCATACCTGTTCTGGTCCTGTGAATTTCTTGCCCTCGCGCACCATGTTTGCCAGCCAGTACGTGCGCCGATAGAGATTTAGAATGAGGCAGAGGGTGGTGTCAGCTACTTCTTCGACACCATAGCCAGGCACATTGCACACAGCGATGCCAAGCTCGCCCGCTGCTTTGACATCGATATTATCGACTCCCGAGCCGATTCTCACGATGATCCGTAACGTCTTGAACTTCTCCAGGTCCTCCTTCGTCAAAATGATGGTGTGCCACATTAACGCTCCTACCGCCTCGTTTAGTACCTGCGAGAAAATCGGAATTATATCGATATTTCGATATACTTGCGACAGAAACAGTCTATCTCGACGACTGTCTCTGCGACTGCATAGACTGAACACGTTGGAGAAGAATATCAGGTATATGTGAGACGTACGAAGTAAAACGGTCTCAAAAGGTCTATTCTTTATAGTTGCACTGTCCGCACTTAAAATAGATACACACAGGCCTGCATTCTAAAATCTATTCATCGTATTATCGATAAAAGTGCCTTTAAAAGTGGCTTAGAAACCATCCGATTGGCTAAAGAGCCACATTTAAAGAATTTTTATCGATAGAACATATTGAAGAAAACAGAAAGATCACAAGATGACTCAGAAAGTGCAAGTATTAAAGAACAGACCTATAGATACACACTTGAAGATGTAAATTTCAGACTGCGCATGAAGAATGCTTTGAAAGGAGGATGCAGTCTCCCCAGATCCAACTGAAAGACTGCCACCATTCTCGAGGCATTCTCTGTGCTCCAGGATGCATGCTCCTGACCATGATTCGAAAAAGGTTCCACTATGAACTCGTTGCAACACAGTATCTGGTACAGCACGAAGAACATGGAGAGCGAGAGGGGAAGAACGATAAAGATGATACCTTTTCGTGTATCTCCGAGGTGGATTGGGCGTCGCAGAAAGCCACCGTCGCGACATCCTTCAGAATGGGCATCTCAATCGAGCAGTCCCGTCCATCGAGCAATGCCACTAACGGTCGCGTCTGAATCGGTCCGTTCTGGATCGGACCCCTCAGGTTCTCCATACGAGGGCGTTTGGACATCATCTTCCGTTTGTCCATCGGTCAGACAGCCCCCCCTATTTTTATAGTTTTCACTTGCGCTCTCAGTGTCACTAACCAACCCCAGTGTCACTCCTCTATCAGCACGCTGCTGCTGCTGCTGAATCTCCTTCACCACCACCTCGTCCTCGCGTCCCGCAGCAGGGGCGGCAGGCGGCACGAGTCTCGGGACGAGTACAACGGCACTCGCAGCGACGACGCAAGCACTCGCAAGCGGCACGCGTGTTATAGTCCAAGTACAATAACAACGACAACGATTCCGCACTCGCTCCTCTTCTTTTATGCTTTGTCACACAAATTGCTTCTGTAACACTGGCTGCTGGTCGGTCTTCGGACAGGGACCGCCGAATCTCCAACGCATCACGGCTCAGTGGACACCGTCTCCTGGAAGACGAGGATCAACGTTAGTTCAACGAGACAGGCACGACTGCACAAATCTACACGTACATACATACATACACACATACATATATACATCTATCAAATAGTACGGTGAGATATAAGGAGATATCGCGCGGCCGACGAACGTAAAAATTTCAAAAACGCGCACACACCGTCGCACGCGTGCCACGCGTACACACACGTGCGCGCAGCACACCACACACACGCGCGGCCTCTATCACGCGCGGCGACGCACCTGGTGACTCTCATTTACACAAAGGCAACGCAAACGAGCGAGAGTGCAGCGGCGGCACGATGAGTAAACTGTCGTCGCCGCCGTTTGCACGACTCGCACTTTTCCCACACATGCAGCCGAGAGATAAAAGCGCGGCTCCCGCGTGAGAGCAACGAAACGCTCCTTCCCTCTCTCTCTCTCTCTCGTCCCGAACGTTCCCGATAAAAACACACATTGCGATGAGGTGCATCGACGAGGATCCAAAGTCTTTCTACATGCTGCATCTGCACCTTCTGCACCCACGAAATCAAACCGAACGATGCAACACCCGGGTGCACGACCCGGAGAGGGAAAAGGAGCGCTGTCTCCGTGGTAGAAAATGAGAGAATGTGAGAGAGAAAGAGAGAAGACGCGGTTTCCCCGAGGGAAAACAGACCTGTCGCAACTCGTCATGGACGGCGATCGTGTTCGTCCAAGCTTCGCGGGGTTAACGGTGTACGCTCTCTTTCTTTCTTTTCACTCTCACAGCGTCGCGCGCTCGTCGAGACGACGCTCTTCGCCTTAACCTATATCCGCGCGTGAGCGAGAGAGCCTCGTTGTCACGACGCTCGCTCCCTCTTTCTTTTTTTTCTTTCGGGTATCCGGATACACGAGTACGCGTATCGGCTGGCAAGAAGAGGCCAGGAACGCGAAGAAAGGAAGCGTCATTCGCGGAACGCCACTTTCTCTCTCTTTCTATCTTTCTTTCTCAGACCGCGCTTCTTTTTGGAGGTTACCTTGAAACGCGCCGGCTTAACCTGCGCAGTGCACGCGTCCGCCACGGACGCGGAATCCGGCCGCGCTCTATCTCTCTTTTTCGCTCGCTCGGTGCGTTGGCCGCCTTAGTCGCGGCGGCGGCTACGGGGAAACCGAGGAACACGACGACCACGAAGACGACGCTGCGACGACGCGCGGAAGACTCGCGAGGGGAGGGGGACAGAGAGCGCGAAAAACGCCGGGAAGCGCCAAGAGAGGTACAACCACGCACGCACGTATATATACGCGCACGCACATACGCACGCGACGCGGAGAGAAAAGGAGGCGCTCACGTAGTTTCTAGATATACGCGGCGATCGCTGCGCCGAGACGAACTTGCTCGCTGTCTTTCTCTTTCTTTCTTACTTGTTCACTCTCTCTTTCTCTCTCTCTCTCTCTCTCTTTCTCACACTCACTCGTTCACTCACTCGCTCGCCTTACTGCGCTGGGGCTAACGTTTTCGGCAGCGTTAATAGCGAGCGTCATTCCCTCTTTCTTTCTTTCTCGCTTCGCTCGTGGACATCGCTCCCTCTCACTCGCTCGCTCGTTCGTCGCTCGCGGGAACGCGCGCGCCGACACGACGTTTCCGACCCGTTTTCGGCGGCGATTGGAAACCGATCACTCTGTCGCTCGCTCCCCGGCCCTTCGCTCATTCTCCATTGCCGTTCCTTTCGTCCGCACCCCGCGCTACACTTTCTTGCCTCTTCTTTCTCACCGCTGGACGCGGAGAGTGCAGGAGAGTGTAGCGCGAGAGCGCGCTAGACACATATGACTCACATTATATCGGAACGCGATGGACACGATCCGACCCCCGATAGACGGATTATCGCTGGCCCGTTGACGACCACGTCGCCGACGATGACTGAACGCGACGAGCGTCTTTATGTAATAATCCGAATGTCGCTCGCGAATTACGTTCCGCACGCGAGCCTCGTACAGCCGATGGTGGAAAGAGTACGCGGATACTTTCACCTCGGTGATGAGAGAAATTTCAGGACGCGCATGCGAAAATGTATGTTTCGAAAATTACCGAAGGACAACTACTATCGCGCACCGGACGCGCTCTGAAATTCGTCGAGGCGACAATGTCGCGACGTTTCCTCTCCATTGGACTGCACGAGAGCGAGCAATTGCGAAATCGAAGAATCGCGAATGGAATCGGTATCGCGCGAATGAGATCGAATAAAATCGAATCGGAGCGGAACCCAACATTATTCACAAACTTTGTGTCAATGAGGTTCTCCCCTCTTCCATGTATACATAATACACTTATATACATAAGTATAGTCAGTCACAAAAAGCTTGCAATGCATTTTTTCGATAAGTTTCCGAAACGTATTCCGTGCCCAATAGAAAACGTCGTTTTTTTTTAGTAATTCTAAGAAAATAAATTTTCCTATTGGGTATAATATGCGTTGCGAAATTTATTTGAAAAAATATTGTAACTATAATTTGAAAAAAAAATGTTTGATTTCAATCTCTCGTGGAAAGAAACTGAAAAAAAATCCACGGAAAAATGAAAAATTCGGGGTTTTCTATAATTTTCTTTTTTCGAGAAAAGAAACCGAAAAAACATGAAAGTGAAAAATCTCAGTTTTCCCCGAGCCTTTAAAATTATAGTTGCAATCTTTTTGATAGGCGTCGGAACGCATTCCGTACTCAATAGGAGAATTTGTTTTTCAATAATTCTCGGGAGATACATTTTCCTATCGGATACGTTGCGAAACTCACTGGAAAAAAAACATGTTGCAACGTTAATTTGCCAAGTGTGTGTGCACATATGTATGTACACGGTTTAATAGCGTGACGCGCGTCGAGTTACCCGCGTAATTTGGGACATGCGATAAGCGGACAGTGGCGCGTTCCGAAACGTGCGTAACTCCCTGCGTAAAGCCGTCCGTGATGCCGAGCGAGCGCGACACACTCGGTCAGTCTTGTTGAATGGATTGAAGAAAGCGAAGAGCCGGGTGTCACGTGGCGCCCTCGCTGGAACAACGGACACGCCGCCGCAATTGCCGAACGACGGATACATATATACCTATACATCACACACATACACTCTTTGACAAAGATCTCTCTTTCGAGCGAGAGAGGACGGACAGATACGCAAGGGCTAAGCTTCGGGTTCTCTCGTCAACTTTATAGTTTCGCATCGGAGTTCTAACTTTGGCATTTTAACCTTCGCGTCTTTGGCCTTAGCTTCATTGGCTTTTTAACTCTATATCGGTCTCTAGTTTACGAACTTTGGCGCTTCGGGCTTCAGCTTTATCACAGCTCTAGTGTTCGCGCAACTTTGACTACAGTTTTATTAATTTTAGTTTCAGTTTTAATTCAGGAATTTCTCTTTTCTCACTTTCTCTCTCTCTCTCTTTCTCTCTCTTCGACTTCAATAATTTGTGCCTTAACATTCGCATCAGTTTTATTTGGTCTTTGCTTTGGTCTTACCAACCTTCACTTTGAATACGGATCGGTATAATCAATGTCGGCGAACACACGACGTTTCTCGATATCCTCAAATTATCGAGGAACGCCGCGCATAATTAATTGAAGCGAGTTTTATCGGCGTCTAAACTAATACGCGAATGATAACGAATGATACCACATCGACTTGTGCACAAAGCTTTACAAAACACTTTGCGCGCGCGCGTATAGTTATATTACACCAATTGTACGTTATATATAGAACGAAAACGCAATGGAAATATAACCAAAAGGAAAGCCAGTTGCTTCGCGGAGATAGGCAAATCGATTCCGAATTCGTCGAGGAATTCGCGAAGGCAAGTCGCACATCTCACCGATAATTCGCACGCGCGCGGGAAAGAGAGAGGGGGAGGGGAGGGGGGAGGCAGAACGCTCACGTTTGCATAATAATGTACAACACTCGGGTTGCAGCACGTGCGGCAGACGCCACCGAGTGCATTATCGTGCATCGGGGATAGTTCCAAAGCGACGCCACGCGCTTTCGTTCGGCAAACATTCGCCGCGATTCAAATGTCGCGTCGCGTGCGCGCGCGCGCGCGCGACGGAGAAGGTAAACCGCGCGCCGCACACTGACGTAACAATGTTGCAATTGCACGCGGTGAAATTCGTCGGAGAGTGGCAGAGACTCGAGAATTCGAACGACACGACCCNCCCCCCCCCCCCACTCTCTCTCTTTCTCGCCGATTCTCGGAGCCTGATTCAGCGTCCATGCGGTTGAAGTCGCAGCCGGAAAAAGAAGAGAAAAATGGGAGACCGTGCGACAGATGCGCGTTTCCGTCACGGGGAGAGCGTCGAAGATACGAAGATGAAGACCCGGGCCGGATTGGTCGACGGTGAACTAGACCAGAGCGGTGTCCGCGGATTGCAGACGCACACACGTCGCGGACTATAGATGATTACTCGTTCGCCGGTATATTTAAGCCGCTGAACTAGTCCGCCGGTTAATTTCCGAGCGCCGTTCTACCGGTCTATTCAAGTCTAATTAGCCTTCTAGTCTAGTTAGTCTCTCCGAACCGACAGTTACTACTGATCCAGTTACTTCCAGCGCCACACTCCGCCGCCGCTCCTCGACGCCCTGAATGAGGGGAGGGGGCGAGGAATCGCCTAGACAGAATTTTCATCTTCTGATCAGCCGTCCACGAAGACGCGGACAGCCGTGGACGACGAATCGTCGCGAGTTGCGAAAGAAACGTATTCCCGGTCGGTCTCCGGTCGACGAAGAAGAAGAAACATTCATTGCTCCGGAACACCCTGTACACTCGGCGTGCGTGTATGTGCGAGTGCGTGCGTGCATGCGTGCGCGAGTGCGTAATCGGAAATGTAGCGGGCGCGCGGAAGGCTACAAAATGAGATCGCTGCTGGCCTCAGCGAAAGCGAGGACGCGACACTAACATGCGCGGGAAGGGCCCGCGGGCAGGCGGGCGGGGCAGGATGGGACAGGGAGGAGTAGGAGTGCAGAGGCAAGCACTTTGACTTGGGCACATGTTGTGCCGAGTCAGCGAAAACGTAAGCTCATATTATCAAAAGGAGGAGAGCGAGCGAGAGAGAGAGAGAGAGAGACGGAAGTGCAGGAGGTGGTGGAGGAACAGCGGAGAGGACGGGCGAGATTAAGTCCTTGTTCGACAGCTGGTAGCATATATCACGCGTTATACCACACGCACGTAACGCGCGCAGCATTTAATAGCGCGCGCGCGCCCACACACACACACACACCGTTGTGTGCGCGCGCGCGCGTAGGAATGTGTTTACACTCGCTACTTTGACAGGTAAACTCGGTGTAGTCGCGCTCGCTCGCTCGTTCGTCAGGATTGCCTTAATACCCGTCAGTGGCTACTGTGCGCGCTACTTTCGTCCAGGTCGGAGCATCGTCGGCGCTCCGAGGCAATGAGATATTTACAAGGACGGCGGAATCGCGCTCGGGAATATCGGTGATGGATCGTCTCTGACGAGGAAGGGTACACGGTGTACATCGATGATGTAATTACTTGACGATGAGAACACGAGGCGAGGAGGTCGACAGAGGACAGTGCTCTTGGACATGTCGCCGTAAAGATCTTCGGAGATCTCTCTCATGGGATTGAATCGCGGAGAAATATTCCCAGACAATGAGAGCAGCGCGGGATAGCTGATGGTTGCGGATAATTATTTCCACGCAGGAGGGTAACGACGTCAACGAAGTGTCGCACGTGCCGAGGAATTTCCGGGCTTTCAAACAGGGCGCTAATTAGCGGGCACCTTCCTGCGTCGACCGAGCCTGTAGCCCGACTTGATTCCTCAACACGTGGATTCTCTAACGCAAGATGTATTGTGCGAAAGAAATTTTCCCGTTCCTTTGACGTCAACTAAGCGCCTTAACACGCATAAGTCGTTGAGATATTTTTTATCGCGAGTTTTGCTGAATAACAGGTGTTATAATTAGTTGATACTGAAGTATACATTCTAATTTCAAAACGACATCAGGAACAAAATTCCCCGATGTCACGGTGACAGTCAACGTATTAAACTATACCAAAGTCTAGCCTACCCACTTAAATTATAAAAGTTAAGCCGATGTTTGCACACGCAATGTTGCGAAAAATACATACAAACTGAGGTAATAACTATTATTATCTTGAATATCTATGAAGAAAATAAATATTTCATTAATGACTAATGAAAAGGTGGGAAAGTTGTTTATTGCACAGAGAAAAATGATTTTGCTCTTGTAGCGACACCATCGTTGCTACTGCATGTTCGTTACGACAGCGATACAGTTTAATTGGCATGACCAAATTAGTGAATTACTCGTAATTAGAGCAGAAACAGCTTTGTTGCCAAGGTAGAAAATCTGCTAAACGAATCTGTTCTTGGGACACATTAATTCGCTGTTAGAATAGCGTTTTCATACATTTACTAATTTGCTCTTATAGCAAAATAATTTAAGTTTTTAATAAAATCACATAAATAATTCAACGAATGACAATAAGTATTCTTAACAAATCATTTTCCCGTCCATATAGTTACTGACAAATTGTGTTACGACAGCATAAAATTTGCTATGTCAGCAAATTATTTTCTTCGCATGATATCGATGTAATTTCTATATTCGATACATTTTCCTCCTACTCTTATACTTCGAAATTACTCAAAGTAGTAGTTATTATTACCTCATCCTGTGTGTAATATTTATATTTAAGAAAATAGATAACAATTATTTACAAATACATCATCCTACACTGAGGAAAATTATAGTTATTTTCGACCTCAGTTATATCTCTTTCTTCGTTTTATAATCATAAAAATAATAGTCGCGATATGCGATATGCATGTATTATCACCGTCATTATAGTAATACTTATTAGAAAAAGGATTCTCCTGA
The DNA here is from genome assembly GCF_001313825.1 of Dinoponera quadriceps. Lineage (NCBI taxonomy): Eukaryota > Metazoa > Arthropoda > Insecta > Hymenoptera > Formicidae > Dinoponera > Dinoponera quadriceps. The sequence goes on along the minus strand of NW_014554664.1, from coordinate 1,218,486 downwards.
TTATAATTCCTCTACTATAGTGTGCATATAGTCATATTATAGTTGTAAACGGTAAATATTATTCTTTCAATGTACGTGCTGCCCATCGGCTCAAAAAAAAGATCGCGACGGAATATCCAAGAGCCTTAATGTTAATCATCAGCGTGTTTTACGGGATTGAATTGACGCGACGACGTGCATCGCTTGGGAATATCACGGGTCCGGCCGACGCGGCATGTAGAGGACACGATATCACGCGATCGGCAAGATAATTCGCCGATCGCGAGTGTCTCACGCGCCTATTTCACGCCCGCGCGCATGGCCGTGTAATCGTGTCTCTCCCCTTCTCTCTCTCTCTCTCTCGCCCCCCGCCGATTAAGCTGTATCGCTCGCTGCGCGCGAGCGCGTACCGCCGTCCGTAATCCAGATTAGCAAATGAAAAATCGCCCTTACGAACGCCCTTAAAGGGGACGCTCCGAGTAAGTGGTTAAACTCGACCCTTTAGCTTAATCTCGGTATGCAACAGAGAGCTCTCTTGGTGAGTTTCGGCGGGACGAAAACGGAAGGAGGTAAATCCGCGGATCGGACGAGGAGGGAAACACAGCGCGAGGGTTGGACGAGGGACGAAGAGGGTGACGAGAGAAGGACAAAGGCGGAGGTGAGAAGAGAGAGACGAAGGAAAGAAGGTGGGAGGGAGAAAGAGGAAGAGGGGGGAGAGAGAGAGAGAGTGGTGGAGTTACCAACGGGATGGGGCGCTATGAGGGCGAAGTTATCCAATTATTGTCTAACCTGGGAGCAACTTTACTTGGCGGAGAACCCGTGGGTGGTAGAAGAGAAGAGGAGGAGAGGAGAGAGAAGCTCGGCCCTGCCTGCGTCGCCTTTTCCTTCCTCTCCTTCCTCCTCAGCAGCGGCAGCTACCGTCCCCCTCGCTCCCCTCCACCTCCAATCGCGAGCCGCGATAAAGTAAAGTTTGTTTCAAAACTTGCCGCACGGAGGTGACTGGGTTTTTGTCAGTGACACGTGAAATTCAAACGACTTCGTCCCGACGATAATTGCAGCGGGTCTTTTTCTTACCATTTCTTGGTCGACGGACAGGCGGAGGGGGGTGTACAGTACTGGGACAGGCGGACCAAATCAGAAGGACGCTAACCGGTGTAGCGGAAAGAGGAATGCATGTAGAAGAGAAAAATTATAACGAGCTTGCATTCCCGCAAACGTTTCCTCCGAGAGTCACCGATAAGCGCAAAGTGAAGAAAGATCGGCCGAGAGAATTGAATCTCAGGGGTTGCGCAAATTTTGCGACACAAGCCGCGATCGAGTCGAATCGAGTGAGAATCGAGGTTACGTTCGACCGATTTGACGTGGAAACTTGGGAACTGTAAGATTTCGAGTTCAGACTCAATGAAAGGTATAAGGAACATGGAATTAAATATAGAAAATTAGAAACAAGAAATTTAAATTTCAACATATGGACAACTATATTCCAATGCACGAAAAAGGAACTAAGAACACTGTCGAAATTCTATTCCCTATAACTTATATGCTTAGAGGATTTAGTATTTGACTGAAAGTTTATCATCAAAATGTCTAATGCTCATCAATATGCAAATGAAAATCAATTTGAACTAATTGATAATCATCAAAAAAATAATAATAATGTTTATGTGATGACAGTAGGTTCATTAGAAAACAGTAAAAGTGATCATTTCGTTTTAAAACATTTATATCTTACTCTCTATTCCTTTTATTGTGTTTCAAATTATAGTTTATTCCTAATCTTATTCCCTATATCTAATTTCTAGTAGTTTCTTATTTTTTTCATTATGTCTGAATCTTTAATCAACAGGAAGATTAATGAAACTAAAATGTGATAGCACGTGTATTATAAATGTTCTTTCAATCACCGAGAAGTTCACCTAACTGATTTAATGTATTATAGGTAACTCTATCTCTGGTGTGTGTGTGTGTGTGTGTGTGTGCGTGCGTGAACGGTTAAATAAATCAGATGATAAATATGTGACTAATAACGATTGTCAGGACAGCTTCGTGGACGTCTAATTGCGCCAAATTTTCAGCTCGTTTTGCGCATGTAAAAGACAGAAAAATTCTGCCCCAAAGATTAGGACAGTTTGTTCGCTATATATAGTGTTGAAATCCAGTTCGATTCAAGTTGTTTCGATACATTTTTTTGTCATAATGTGGATTTTACGCTTCTCTCACAAAAAAAACTCGCTGTTTCTATATTTGAAGAAAGAAAAGAATACGTTCCTTCGTTCCAGCTCACAGCCCATCTACCATTTGGTACACACGCACACATGAATCCAAACACATTTCTTGTTAACTTATTTTCCATATCGTACCTGAGAGAGAGAGAGAGAGAGGGAGGGAGAGAGAGAGAGAGAGAGAGAGAGAGAGAAAGAAAGAGAGGGGGGAGGGGGAGACTGCACGAGAGAAAGAGAGAACAAAAAGAAAAACAAGCACGGGATAAGGAAGTCGTCCAATTATAACGACGAGTATCGGTGTCGGTAGTTCGGCCATTCTCGTCCTCGAGGACTTACTAGGGGGGGGG
>NW_014554664.1:1169177-1215904 GCF_001313825.1 Dinoponera quadriceps | reverse complement strand
AGGGGGGGGAGCGAAGAGAAGGGAAGGGAAAGATGGGCGGAAAGCGGTCGGAGGGGTTGTTGCTCCGCGTTCTCGCTACCTTCCGGCTTTGCCTTCGTTTCTCCGACGAAGACGACGACGAGCGAACGGCCAACGGAAGAGGGGCACGGCGGCAGAGAGGAAGAGATGGAGGAGCCGGAGAAGGATGAAGAAGAAGAGGAGGAGGAGGAGGAAGGAGGCAGCGGGGGAGAGAGAGAGGCGACTACTTAAAGTTGGCGGAAAGTTTGGTTCGGCAGCAAAGTTAACTCAGTTAAGTTCTCCGCTCCTAAAGCGAAACTTCGCTTCTCCCAACGCCCTCCTGCTCCTCCACCACCTTCTCCACGCTGTGCGGCTCCCTCCCCTCCCCTCCTCACCTCTCCACCTGTCCCTTCCTCCCATCCTCCTTGGCGTGCAGTTTCAATCCGACATTCCGGCCGTTTGTCCGAAGGAGTGAATAGTGTGTTTTGGGATTACCGCTTCTGCTACTACTACTATTACTACTACTATCATCCCACTGTCTTTTTCTTCTTCTTAGCTCACGCGACTTCCTGCGTGTTTCGCACAAATCGCCGAGCCGCTGATCGCTCGATCGACTTCCGCCACGATCGGAAGTGCCGCGCGACACGTCGCGCGCGCCATGCTGGCGCGGTCGCAAAAAACCGGTGTGCAGCTTCCTCACCGATCATTCGGCTCGATGCCTCCATTATGCACCTTAGAAGACACGAAGAGTATCGCGCCTCGAATAACGCGCGAACGAGAACAGTCTCATTAACGCTAATAAAATCGATGGATGATGATACGCGCGATAAATTGATCCGAGCTCATTGAGCCTCATCGCAAGAGCGAAACGAAGAAGAAGCAAAAGCAGAAGAAGAACCAGCAACAACGGGCGCGGCGAATTTGTTGAACTCTGCAGTTGAATGCAGTTGGTGCACTCGCGCGCCGGCCTTGAGGCCGCTCCGTTGCTCGCACGCTGCACCGCGCCCGCCGCCGCGTCCTCTGCACGCGTCGTCGACGCATATGCGATGCACGTGGTGAAGAGACGCGGACTCTGCCCCTTCTCTCTCTTTCTCTCTATCTGCCTATCTCGCTTTACGTCCTACCTCTCTCTTTCTCTCGCACGCACACTCCGTTTCGTCTTCCCCCCCTCTCTCTCTCTCTGCCGTGTACGCGCGCGCGCTACAGATCGATGGATGTAGGTACACGCAGTAATACTGGGCTACGTGACGCGCTCTCTTAGGCCAATCGACTCACCCACTGACTGACTCATTACGTCGATGTCTCGAGGCTGGTAGAAGAATCTCCCTGAGTTATTAACCGTTCGGCCGCTACTCGTGTAACTTTGTAACTTTCCAGCCGCATACCGGATGATTTTTCTTTTCCGCGCTTTTACGCTCAGCCAGCCCCGTGCGCGTTCCGCGCGTACGCGCACGCCTCCCCACCCTCGACCCCGGTCCGCTCGGCATAACTTTTAAATTATATTGCGAAAGTTCATGCGTATCCTCTCCTCCTCGCTGTCAATCTCTCTCTCTCTCTCTCTCTCTTTCTCTTTCTCTCTCTCTCTCTCTCTAAGTTCGCTATTTAATTAAATTGAAATTTATCGATTTATTAAATTATCAGGTGTATTATTCGGCGCGACGAAGTCAGCCCCGTCGCGGCGAAATATGTCCGTATATTAGATCCATCCGGTATACAGCGGCACGCGCTAATCACGTTTCCATATTAATCGCGTAATCCGCTAAGGCTCGGCTCGCGTTTCCGGATGTGGAATCGCGCTCGCGCGCGATCGTTATGGAAATTAGATTTGGCATTCCTGGCCGTATTACAGTGACGTAATTATATAGATAGATAGACGGATAGATAGGTGGGTAGGTAGATAGATAGGTAGATAGATGGATGGATGGATGGATACGCGAACGCGCGCGCCCGCTCCTTTCGCTACGCCAACGAGCACAAAGTTGCCGCCGCCGCGCGCGGTCTCTTGCGCAACGACTTGACAGCGTTGATTTGTTTTGGCGAATGTCGCGATATCGCTGACACGACGATCATTCCATCAGGCATAGTAAACCGATATTATCGCGACAGAGTTGCACTTGCAACGTTGAAATTCGGCGAAAACATCCTCCCCTTCCCACTCTCCTGTTCCCTCCGTTGACGTTATTAGCCGGTGATAACTTTTCGCGAACGCAGCGCCGGAGATTGACCGTCGGACGCGCAAGAGACCTCTTCTCTGGAAAAATCCGTGGAAACTCGGAAAGCGGAAAAGCGACGTCGCGATAACGCTGAATCGAAATCGCCGGACATCTCAACTCGACGGATAACACCAATCGGAGATTGAATTCTTTTTTTATCTAGATAGAGAGAGAGAGAGAGGGGGGGGGGGGACAAACACCATTCAAGAAACCGGTTAAGAATCGGTAGTATTGGACGAAACGAGACGTCAAGCTGTAATTCCTAAGTGAAAATTCATGAACGCGATACGGCGGAAAATTAATCGCTCGCTGACAGATCGCCTCAATCAGCGATATATCGAGAGCGCAATTAGCACTCGACGACCGGGTCATTTGCTTCCCACGCGAGCAATGAGGCGCCGAGAGCGTGTGGAGAACGAATTATACAGAGTGCGCGGGACGAACACCTGTAGCGACACACACAAATGTGCGCCGCAGCATTGTGTGCGTGCGAGTGTGCAAAATCCGCCCGAAGTTCGGACAAATTAAAGTTTCGATGACTTCCACGCGCACACAAACAAGAAGCATTAATGAAAGACTAACAAAAAAAAACGAACAAAGAATTAAAAAAAAAAAGAAGAGGAAAGAGCGACGAATTGAAACGAACGTGCATTTATCTCCCCCTCTGTCCCCTTTTCTTTCCTCTCCTTCTTCTTCTTCTTCTTCTTCATCAAGTAGATTACACGAGCTGCCGTTAATTCAAGTCGAGCGAATTTTACACGGCGATTCACAATAGGCGGTCGAGGAGGAGAATCACGAGCGGCGGGATCAAGTGTCATCATCGAGCCCGAGAGCGCGCGCCCGCAAGAACGAAGAACAATGCGGTTTGTGGCTCGTTGTAGACGCATCACCGGCTGCTCCGGTCGCGCTATTCATTCCGGGCGAAAGTACAACGACGACGAGTGTATCGGCCTTGTTAAGTTTCAAAGTTACACACACTTGCCGGAGAGTTTGCCGCTCGCCCCCTCTCCCCTCTTCACCCACCCGATAACCCCGTATCCGCTTTCCACTCGGAATCAGAATTTTCCGCATAAAACGCCTGCACGAGCAAGCAACTTACTCTTGCTTCCCCTCCCCCTTCTGTGTGTCTCTCTTCAAAATTGAGGATCGACCGTTAAGGACGTATTATTGCAATTTTACGTTGCAATTCATAAATAATACACGAAACTTCCCTCGAGCATCGCTACAACCGACGCAAAACGTTACCGCGTCCCTCTCGATTTTATCTCCCTTATCTCCTACATTAATATTATCAAACCCGTCCCTCTCCCCGTTCCTTCTTCCTTCTCTTATGCATCCTAGAATCAACTAACGCCGCTGGAGAAAAAAAGAGTCAAGAGACCACGATTTACGGTGATAATTTTGCGACGAGCTGTACGCGTGTACACACACATACGCACATATAAACACACACATGCCGCTTGTACACACATATGAGCGCGACGCGCGCGCACGGGCGACCGGCCGCCGTTGCGGGTTAGGACAAGTGCGTAGAGCGCGCGCGGGCGGCCCGCGAGCGCGCTGGGAGAGTAGTTTCACGGAGAGTTTAGTTCCTCGTATAGTTGGAGATACGGCATCTTGACTCCTAGTGGAGTAGCGGAGAGAGTGTGGCAAGCAATGGCCGACCCGATCGATGTCTCGGCAACTTCCCACCCTCCTCCTGCTGCCGCCACCTCCAGCCGTCGTCTCTCTCTCCCCCTCCCTCCCTACATTTCTCTCTCTCTCTCTCTCTTTCGCTCTCTACTCCCACCCTCTCCTCCGCGACACGTCCCTCCACCTCCTCTTCCGTGCCATCGCCATCACAACTCGCCTCATCCCGCTCTCGTCAGCGTCTCCCCCCGGCCGCCGAGTTTCATCCCACCTCCGCGCGCGCTACCATCCCTTAACCTCCCCCCCTCTCCCCCTCTCACTCTCTTCTGTCGCTCCAACACACCGAACTAAATCCCGGAGCCGCTACTCTCGAGTCTGTTTACAATGGCGATGCGCTACTCCCATTATCCTCCTTGTACTTCACCTTCGGACTGACTGCATCGCGACGACGACAACGACGATTAGGAGAATAAGGGAGGGAGGGAGGGGAAGAGAACCGCGACGACGTCCATAAGCCAGCGGACTCGCGTAGCAAGCGATTTTTCAGTGCGCGAACCGAGAACGAGTCTCGCCTCTATTTTCCTTCTCTTTCCTTCAACCCCCTCCACCCCACCTCCCCATTCCTTTTCCCGCCCTCCTTCGTCCTTTCTTTTCTTTCTCCTGCGATGCCTTCCGTCTTTATTTCGCGGCTTTCTTCTCTGGCGAAGAAGAACGCGCGTCCGTCCGTCCATCCGTCGGTTCGTTCGTCTTTGTCGCCTTGTTCCGCGGAGGAAAAGGATTACGAGACGCGTCCGGATACTAACACGCGGAGGGGAAGTCGCGTTGCGCACGTACACACGATATCATCGTGGGAATTTGTTTCCGTCGTGGTAATCGAAAAATGTCGCGGGGCGAGAAATAACCGCCGGCGGGTTCGGCCGGGGACGTGCGTTTTCTCGTTACAGTTGCGTCGTGCATATCGGCACCCCTCCCCGGCCGACCGACGACCACCCACCTACCCACCTCGTCGCGTTCCCGACACGCGAGATACGCGACGAACCCGGGCGATCGGCGCGAGCCGATAAAAAAAATATTCTCGGCGAAATTACGTCCTTATCTCGCGCTAGCGATTCCACTCACGGCCAATCGCGCGCGCGCACGATCGATCGTTCGATTTTATCTCTTATTTGTACGCGATCAAATAGATACGTCGCTCTATCCCCCTCCCTCCCCTTCTCTCTCGCGTGCTCTCTGACGCGCGAAAGATCTCGCGATAATCAGCCCGTTGACGCGAAAAGTCTCGTTACGTCTACTACTTGGCATACGCGGTGCCATCGTCGCGATAAATTTCCAACTCCGCGAGAAGATTTATGCGTAATCCCCCGACGTCCGACACACATCGGCCGACCGACGGAGACGTCGGTCGTCGTCGTCGTCTTTATCTCTCTCTCTCTCTCTCTCTCTCTGTGTGTGTGTGTAGATATAACTTTGCACGGGATATAACAGCGTTATAGCGCCGCCTCGACTCGTGATAGCATTCCCTAAATCTTCATGAGTTTCGTGACGCATTCGGATTAACCGCGAAGCCGATATTCGACCTCGTTACTACGAGCGGCCGAGCGAGCTCCGAAGTCCGACGACTTTGCCGTTGTATGTGTGTATGTATTACTCTATATCGTTATATGCGAGAGAGAGAGGGGGAAGGGGGCTGCTTATCGAGCCGGCGTTATTTAGAAGCTGCTATTGCTGCTGCTGCAGGTCTGTGTACAATCGGAGCGACCGTTATCTTCATACCCGTATCAGCACTCGAACGAAATGCGCGTGCGGTGCTTCTTCTTCTTCCTCCTCCTCCTCGCGACGTTCGATCGCATCTATGTCAGCACGACGAGGAAGTATCGGTTGTAAAATTAGTCATCGGAGAACTGCGACAGCAGTTTCAGGAAATAATTGTGACGGCGGGAAATGCCCCGAGCGGAACATCAAAGTTATCTCGTTGCTTTCAGAGGCAAGCCGAAGAAAGGGAGAAGCTTTCTCGAGGAAGAGCGGACGAGCGCGCGCGCGCACGAATTTACAGCCACTATGTGTATGCATACATCTACATGTTTGTGCGCGCGCGTGGTGTGTGTGTGTGAGCGCGCGCGTGCATGTGTAACGTAACGTCGCAAAATGCAACTCATCCAAATTACAGCGGGTTTCGACGCTCGGCTCGGCTCCATTACAGCGCGCATTACTCATGCATGCCGCCGGACTTACTAAACGCAAATCTCAGCGTCACCCTGAGAGAGTTTCAACATTATTCAACGGACGCCGAGTCGACGGATCGATCGGCTCTCTCGCTTTCTCTCTATCTCTCTCCCTCTCTCCCCGAAACCTCCGCCCGGCGATCGTTAAGAATATCGTAACGATGCCAAATTTCTATTCCGCCTGCACGGACGGCGAGTCTTCGCGCGCTTGTGCGTACTCGAACCAGAACGCCAATAAAATCCACCGTCATCGCGAGACGTCGAACCATGAAGAAAAAGAAGAAATTTCCGAAATCATTTTTTTTTCAGACAAATTACCAAAACGGAAATATCTGAAGAAGAAGAGAGAAGGAGAGGAAGAGCCGACTTCAAAACACAATGCTCGAGATAAAAATTACGACCCGAAACGGGCGGGTATCCTTAAGAGGGGAAGAGGACAGGGAAGAAGAGGCGAAGGAACCGGAGGAAGAAAGAAACACGACAAAGGGACACTCATCGTGTCGATTCAGCGCGCGTTCTCGCCGGCGTCGTTTTGATTTCGCCTCTGCCCGTCTTCCGTTATTTTTCACCGAGCAATTACGACGCGCGAGGTCGTCGGATCGGACCGTCGCGGGGCGACGGAGAACCAGAGGGAGAAGAGAATACGAAGAGGGAAGGGGGACGGATGACGGGGCCGGGAAAAAATGTCTCTGTCTCGCTCGTTCGCGCGCAAGCCGGCCGACCGACCGAGCGACGAACGAACGAACGAACGAGCCTCGGCTGGAACACCAAACCGCGCGAGAGTGGCGGCGGCGGCGGTTATTATCGATCGATCTCGGGGCATCGTTACACTTGGTCCGTCTGTCCGTCCGGCCGTCGGTCTGTCCGTCTGTCCGTTCGCCGCACGCGGGATCCGTACAAGTGCGCGGCGACGAGAGAGACAGAGACAGAGGCGGCCAACCAACCGACCGACCGGCTGGCTGGCCAGCCGGTTACATCGATTGTCCCCGCTGCGACGAGTCCAAGTAGTAACGGCCCAAGTAGTATAATATCTTGGTCTTCTTCTTCCTTCACCTCTACGGATATGTGTGTTTCTATGAAACGGCTAGTCCCGAGTCGGGAGGCCGTAGTAAGTCGCGCGGCGTGCGTAGTAACCGTGAACGTAAAAAGTAACTCGAAGCGTTCACCGCGACAGATGGGAGGGAGCGAAGGAAGGAAAGGAGGAAGGAAGAAGGGGGGGGAAGGAGGGGTGTACGAAGCTGAGAAACGCGAGGGGACGAAGGCGAGCAGGTACATGGTAGCCTTCCTCGGCGTCGTGCCGCGTGGTGTGTATGCGTTGAGAAAGCGTCAGACATCCTCGAAAGAAGGAGGAAGAAAGAAAAAGACAAAAGGAGAGAGAAAAGAGAAAGAGAGAGAGAGAGAGAGAGAGAGATTAAAGGACTTTACCCACAAACTCGCGCTTTTACACTTGCGAGTGATGATAAGTCGCATTTGTCGAAGAAATTCTCGAAAACACGTCTTGCGATGCGAAAAGCGAGCGAGCGAGAGAGAGAGAGGGAGAGAGAAAGAAAGAGAGAATCCTTTTAACTTCCGGCGAAGGAACGCGCGCCGACGAGATCGAATATCGTATGTGTTCGCCGAGAGAGAGAGAGAGAGAGAAGAGCGCGCCGTATCGGAATAGCATGCGTGGAAATGGTGGCTGGTCGGATTGAGAAGCGGTCATGGAGAAAGGGAGAGAATAGAGGAGAGAGACTGAGAAAGATAAAGAAAGAGAGAGAAAGAGATGGAGCAGGGAGGGAGGAGGAACTCTCGAACGTTGTAACAGGTGCCCCCACCCTCTCTCTCCCTCTCTCCCACTCACCCTCCCGTCCTCAGCCCTCTCCGTCCAACCGGCTCTACGTCGCGGCGCCATGTCACTCTTTCTCTCTCTGTCACTCTGTATATCTTATAACATTTCCTATCCCCGACGCCCCCGTCTTCTCGCCGCACTACTTAGCCTCTTTTACGTAAGCTAGCAAACTGACCTGGCTCAACTATTCGGCCGTAGTATGCCACGGTTCCTAAGCTCTTCTCGGTCGCTTCTCATTTCCTCTCCTCTCCCTCCTTCCCACCCTTTCTCTCTCGCTCGTAACCGCTTTGTTACCGTGTTCGCCCGAATTCACGGATTACGGTGCACAAAACAGCTCGTAAATGTACCGCAACGTTTACCAGATTTAGCGTCGTTGAGTGTTTCCGGGTGGAACCCGCGCCGCGACTTGGCGAGACAAAGGGCAGGAGAAAGCGAGGAAGAGCGAATCACGCGTCGAAGGTTAAAATCAATCCTCGAGTCTGCGTCCGCTGTCATTGTTTGTTTGGCCGACTTCGTGAAAGAGAGCGGCTCCGACGACCGCGAAACGCCGGCCGGCGTGACGAAACTTGATCGAGTAACGTGTACGATTTTTGTTTTCGGTGTCTACCATCATGTGTACCCGTGGTACAGCAACGGTGCTGGGTGAATAGATAAGTTAGCCGGGCAGCTAGATGGGTAAGCATGCCGAAAGAACTCTAGGACAGGCGCTCTTCCGCGCGCCCGGCGACGAAGAAGACGAAGACAAGCGACGTTTCTCCCTCTCGTTTCACCACGCAGACGTAGCGGCGACGATCGATTTCCCATAATCCCGATTGCGCGTGGACGATTACGCTTCTGCTTTCGCCCTCCCCCCTCTTATCCGTGTCCCTCTCCCTTGACGCCCCCTCCCCCCATTCGTCCTAGTCTTTCTTCTCACCCCTCTCTCATTGTTATCAATGATAAATACGAATTTGTGGTTCGATGCCGTCACTACTCGTTGTCGTCGTCGTGTTGCGTCACACGATACGTCCGCGGCGTGTGAGAATTCGCGACGGCGGAGAATCCGCGTTTATTGCGCGCTAATCGCGCTCGCTTGCTCGTGTAGCTTAATATAGTTCGCGTGCGGCGCGAAGAAAAACGCGGACGGGAAAAGCACTCGGCAGCTAAATCGAGTCGAATAATGTATATCGAGTATAGTTATTTCCGCGCGCGCGCGAGCGAGCGACGGATAGCACGAAGAGAAAGAGAAGAGGAGGAGAGAGAGGACGGCAGTGAACTTTGTTGTAGGAGTCTCGCGAAACTCCGCCGCGCGCGCGGCTATTTATCCATTCAACAACGTAATCGTTGCGTATTTCGCGTTAGTCAACAGCTTTAGCGGCACGCTATTAGCGCGCGACTTTGACTCATGTTTTTCATACGGCTGATATGCACAGACGGCGATACCAGAGAGAGAGAGAGAGAGAGAGGAAAAAAGGATGGAAATGTCCATTCGTTTGCTCCCTTTCGTTCGTTCGTTATCTGTAATCCGATAACTTGTCACGTGTTGCGACCTCATATCTATAAGTTTCAGTCAGGTTTCCCTGACTTTTCCTCAGATAATAGGTAGGCACTAGCTATTGTGTTGCCGGATGCGATAACGCCAAGTTCTAACGATACCAATGTACGGTGGATTATCTATCTATGTCTATCTATCTATCTATCTTCATCCTTCCCTCTCTCTCTCTCTCTCTCTCTGGAACGTTATCACAGAACAATGTGTTCCGCGCGTTATCGCCGCATTTTCAGCAGTTTTTCACCTTTTTTCGTACTGAGAGGATTCCGAAATATCCGTCGATTTTTCGATGTCGACGCACGCGTGTGCATATTAATTCCGGTCTGTTTTGGAAGGGATAATTTCCATCGGGTGATAATGATTTCCTTTTACGCGAAATCAAAGTTTCGCTACGCGGTACAATGCGTCCCGGGAAAACCACCAGACATTCCTTTAACCGTACACTCTCTCTCCACACACACACCTTTCTCTTTCACTGTTTCTACGGACAATTTGGTGACGATCTTATTTCTAAACGCACTGTACACACTCCATTATGTATCCGAACCGGCGAACTGGCATAAATGAATATTGATTGACAGAGGGCGAGAGAGCGCGCGCGCGCGAGAGAGAGAGAGAGAGGGAGAGAAAAGGATAGAAAGAGAGAGAAGCGCGCGAACGCTTCAGATAAAACGTGACTTTGACCAAGTTGGCGGGTTATCGAGGAGAAGTAGGAGGGGGAGAGAAGAAACCCTCGAATATTTCGGTTCCTTGGAAAACGGCACGAGTGCGCTATCGCGTTCTAAAGTTAACTCCCAATTACGACGATAACATGGGCCCACCCGTTCGCTCGCGACGTTTACGAAAGATCCGTACGTGCGTGCGTACGTAACGCGCTGAAGAAGAGTGATATAGAATGCCAGAAACATGACGCGCAATTCACGGTTTATCGCTATCGTAAAACGTATGATATGTATAAAAGGAATCTCGATAGATAAATAATTAATTAATAATCTTAATGAACAACCGAATTTTAACATTAAATTAAATTCGATAAAATTAATTCGCAAATACTAAATGAATTAATGCGCAAATAAATAAAAATAAATAACGAGAATGAAGATAGAAATAATGGATAAAAGCAAATTTGCCCAAAGCGCAAAAGGACGAAGTACTCCACAGCTGATCGAACGTGCAATTGTCACGCACTATATTTTGTGTTAGGATTATTTGGTATAAATGGATTACTCAGCAATTCAAAGGCCTTCGTTAAAATACTGCTTATGTGTATTTGCATAAGAAACACCGAGTCGTGAAATATAACAGTCGGACATGTGGTTTCTCGTTGCTTCGCCTGTCGTTAAAGAGTCCACGTGACACACTCCACATCTCAATCCCGATGGGAAACTCCGACATAAAACGAGACACTATGCTTCGCGCTTCGACATAAAGATCCACGTGATCTCTCTCGACACGCGAATCGACACGTCGATATTAAATTAAATCGCGTTTCGGTCCGTTCTCAAACAACCACGATATTACCCTCCCCCTTCCCCGCTCATTAAATTTCGCCGATTCCTCCTTTCGGATCACCCAGTACGTCTTCGTGCGCACGAAGAGCGGCAGAAAAAGTAAAGAAAAAAAAAGAAACCGAAGTATATCGCGGCAAGGAATACGGGTCACAGCGTCGCTGAATAAGCAAGCAAGCACAAGCCGGCCGCTTGCTCTCCGCGTTCAGCAAATTACGTAAGGCCAGAAACGGGAGCTCGTTTAAATGCCGTCTCGAGCGACGAGCGACGGACGAATAAATGCGCCGCTCTCTGCGAATGGATATTCTCCTTCTTTTTTCCTTTCGTTTTTTTTTCCTTTCGCTGCGAGAAAAACGCTGATAAATCATCGCTCTGAGATCCGAACGGACGCGGCACGCTCGCCGAAAATTTGCAACGGCGAATTAGCGGCGACCGCGCTAGTAACTCGTTCGATTCCCAAAGTTGCGGAGACAGCGAGAATTGGGTAACACGGAAGTGTGAGAGAAGAGCGAGCGGCCGTTGCGTTTCCGCGAAAAATGCAAATGAAACAGCGAAGAAGGAAAAGAGAGAGACACACGTAGTCGCGGTAATTTCATTTATTTATCGTGTTTAACACGTGCCGTTTTTGCCTTTTAGCGCGACTCGGCGCCGCGTATCTGTCGTCACGATCTCGCGCGAGACTCGCGAACGCGACCGGCGATTCTCGTTTTGTCGTCGGATTTGAAATCGACCAGGGGCCTTGTGCCAGAGACGCATAGCGAACGCTGAGAATATGTCCTTTTAATTCCACGTTCTGTTTTGCTTACACGCTGAGAGAAATCCCCAGACGAAATTTTGGCCCTTACGTTAAACCTTTAGTTCTACAACACAGCAGGAGTTAAGGTAACAAAAGAGGTTCCACTTCACAATATATTTTACTCCTACCTTGACCCCGATATCTTAAGTTTCGTTGTTTTCATATAAAAATAGGTCTGTTCAAGATAGCGTTATAATTGAATCTATGCGTTAAAAAAAAATATATATATGGTATTTGTCTATAATCTCACAAATAAATAACTTGTTAAGAGGAACTATTTTGGTAATACGTGTTTCTGTAGGTTCAGTGATAACAACACTCTACATAAATATCTACTATTACTATTTTTAGGTTAAAACCGGAAGAAGATATAGGTGAGGCCAAAAATGATTATAATTTTAGTGGAATTTTTCTCCATGTAAAATTGAAGATTCAAGACAGAAGTTAATAAGAATATTAATATTGTCACTATAGATTTTTATCAGTCTACAAGCTGTTCAAAGAGGCATAAACTCATCTTAAGAGCATCAAAATGGTATTATAATTTCGACTCAGGATCTCACTAAAATTATAGTCATTTTCGGCTTTAACTATACTTCCTTCTGGTTTAAAATTGAACAAAAAAGCAATATGTAAGATGTATTCACTAAGATGTATATCACTGACACTATACAGTATTGCTCACTAGAAAAATAGTGCTCTTGACTATAATTTTTTCATTTATGCGATTACAGGTATCAAAAATGTGTCTCTCAATGTACAAGCGTCACAATAGAAAGTTGTTCCAACTGAAGAATCAGAAGGGCATATTTAAGGGAATTCGACATTCAGAATATTTCAGAGATGACTAGATATGAGCGACCGTCGATTTTCGCACCGACCAATGGTTCGATCAAGATGGAAGAGAGAAAGAAAGCGCGCGGAATCTCAACCGCAAGTCCAACACGCACACACGCACGACAAGGTTGTTCCATATTCGCTGGAAATTCGGCGAAGGTTACGCAACGCGAAGCCGGCTCGACTCGAGGGCGCGCATTCCGAGTTGCCCGCGCATGCATGTCCACGTTGTAGGAAAGTTATAGATCATAACACAGATTAGATAAAACTATATAGTAGAGAAATTAGATAAAAAATAAAATTCTGATAATGTCAGGAGTGCAAGGAGCACTGAGAGAAATTCCATTAAAATTGTAGTTATTTTCGGTCTCAACTATATCTTCTTCTAGTTTCAATCTGAAAAAGTATAACAGCAAGATGTATATAAGATTATTGTCACTGATATAGTAACACTTATTAGAAAAATGGTTCTTCTAGCTTAATTCTTTCATTTATGCGATTATAATTAATTGTAAATTACAAACACCAAAAACTTCTCTCAATAAAGCAAAACTGACGTATTTCCTTTGATCTTTACTATGGTTTCTAATCTTTGCTATTATTTCTTACAAGTGCCAACACGGAAAAAAACAGTTTGGTTAAATTTACATGAGATGTAGAGATCAAACACGTTCTGGTTGAAGAAAACGGAATTTCTAGTTCTTATAAGCCAAATTCGGTTCTTACAACCAGAAATTCTGTCCCTTTCAACCAATACACGTTTGGTCTGCTCATCGCCAGGTAAATTCAAGCAACTTTTTTTCCGTGTAGTTTTCGGTTTTCACATGCACGGGAATTTGAAAAAGTTGGTGTTACGTGTAACCGGAGTTGTGTGCGTCCATGGCTCGTGTTTTAGGGCAGTCGGTGTATATTTGCTTGCAAAACGGTTCAGACACAATGAAGTTGGGAGCGCAGCAAACTGTCACGATTGAGAGTCACTTCTGACGAAGGAACCGAGATGCACAGAGAGAAATCCCATTAAGGGGATGCCAAAGTCGATAACGAACTTGATAAGCATCGATAATGTAGAGGCGATCTTCAGAATGTTATGTTAAATAAACAGTAACATGATCACATTATTATTCTTGTGTATATAGATCTTATGTAAATGTAAAGTGCAATATCAACGTGAACGCGATGAATGTGTGCTACACTATGTCTTACCACGTTTAACGTAAGACTTTATCAAGATATATCAAAATTTTCCGACAACTTTCTATATTTTTTTAAGCCTCTAAATTGGATTGGAAAGATATAAAAATGTTCTTTGAAATTTTCCTCATTGGAGCATTGACATATTCGGTACAAGCTGCGAGATTTTTGTATCAGGTAAATATTGATGCTGACAGCTAGAGATGTCAATTTTAAAATTGTTACTCATTTTCGTCACATATCGAGCAATGCTCCAATTTATTTTCGCGCGTATTTTCACTGTGTAAAGACATTTATGTAATCCTGTACAACCAATAAGACATGAACTCGGCAAGAAAATCAATATCCTGTCGGTAAAGTTTTCAAGTATGGCATCCTCTTAAAGTAATAGTTATTTCCGGCCTTAACTATATCTTCTTATGGTTTAAACACAAAAGTAGTAACGATATGTATACAAGATTATTATCACTGACACTATACATAGTAACATTTACTAGAAAAATGTTTCTCCTGACTAAAATTCTTTTGGTGTAAATCAAACATAATTTATGTTTGTTTGTAGTGTAAGAGAGACTTAATTTGTTTATGTAGATATAGGACGAAAAATTATCGCTATCACGCATACGTAACGTTGATCTTGTTAGTATCGGTATGTTATACATGGACACGTTTGGCAGCGAACTCGTTAATTTTTCCTAGAAGTTCTCCGGATAATACAGATAATCATTTTTCCTTAGCGCAAATGTCGAGACATCATTATAGTTTCCGAACGATCGAAGAAGCGGGGCTCTTCGCGCACCAAACTTCGGACGATCAAAGAGAAAATAAAATGATTTTCCGCGAACAATTTCAAGTGGACTTCGCTTTAACAGAATTTTAATTTGAAACTCAACTACGCACACACACCCACACACGAAGATGTCCTACATTGAACATTGAAAAGTCGCTATAAATAATAATCTTCCTCGATATTTTTGCTGAAAAAAAATGTTCAAAAAACCTTTTGGTAAAATTAATGTCGCTAATTCTAAGACATCCTGTATGTGTATATTTTTGTATACTGTATGTACTGGAAAAAAATATAAATTTTGATGAGAAATTCTAGAATATGATGCAATTCTTCATATTTTAAAGCTATTACATACTGATCTATGTACGTTACTGTCGTCAGCGGCTAATGAATCCGAAACGATATATTTATCGACTAATGTTAACATCGCGTGTCCTTATAAACGTTTTTTCTCCAATCTTATATCTAATACTGCGCGCAACATGTCAAACTGGGACTCGTTGCTTTTTCTAACACCTTGGTATTACACATTGTAGCGACGCACGATATGCGTATATTCGTTTGCAGAACGGTTTGAACATCTGTCATCGATGTATTCAGAAGAATATTTTTGAGTAATTCGCAGAACATGAGTTCTATTACTTTATGTCAGATGAGTACGCAGTCGATGGAAAAAAAGTAGTAACACCTATATCTCGTTTAACTTCAGCTGACGTCGAACGAAAAAAATTTACAATAATAATAATTTTAAAAGACTAACAAAATAGATAAATGACAAATATAAGGTATACAAAAATTTCCTTATCCGTAGAATCAATGCCTCACTGCGAGAATTATTCTCTTCCGAAGAAGTTACGAAAAAAAAAAATTCTTCTATTAAATACGCACAAAAAAGTGCTAGAATCAATTAAATGTAACTATTTATATTTAGTATCTTAAATTAAATAATATTTTTATCAATATATATTTTCATAGCTTATAATAAATACTTAAACGTAGTAACATCTTAATTTATAAATAAATTACTGAATGCAAAGGTAAAATGGTTCTAAATTTAAGAAAGTAATTACAAGAATTATGTAACATTTCTTTTCCATTAAA
Source organism: Dinoponera quadriceps (assembly GCF_001313825.1). NCBI lineage: Eukaryota > Metazoa > Arthropoda > Insecta > Hymenoptera > Formicidae > Dinoponera > Dinoponera quadriceps. The sequence goes on along the minus strand of NW_014554664.1, from coordinate 1,200,261 downwards.
AATACCCTGATGATTTTTTAAATTTAGATTTTTTTAGCCAATAAATATTTTCTAAAAGTAAATCCTGACATATTCGTAATATTATGAATTTAACACCTGTCGCAATTCTTTTAACACATATATGTAAATGTCTACTTATACAAAGGAAATCTCATATTGTATGTAGTAAATTATATTTCTACTTTTAATAAACATTTTTTAAGAAACATTGGAGCAATTAGATTTTACTTGAATCAAGTAAATATTACTTGAACGGTAGTATTTTTTTTTTTCAGTGTACAAATGCGTTTGAAAACTCACTGCAGAGAGAAAAGAGAAACGTAGCAACGTTTCTTCCGCCGATTATACACATCAAACGCGACGAAGGAAGGACTTCCCGACCGCGGAATAGCAGTACATGCGCGCGTCTGGAGCGGCGGAACGGGCGGCGAGGAAAGGGAAGAGGGACAGGCCGGCTGAACGACGCTACATTAAGCCGATATATCGCGAGACGGATAAATAGATAGACACGACGTAGTGGGAGACCGAGCAGGACGGAGATACAAATGAATGGTATTCTAGAAGCGTCCAAATGGCGGTCGCGCGCGACGCTTGGCACAATAAGTGATTTATGGCGTCGTGCCCCTTAAGCGCTGCGATTCCCCGTTTTCCCTTCCGCCCCACCTCCGCCGAGTAACGATATCCCGATATGTCGACGTTACGGCACAATAATAATTTGGCCAGCGATATTGTGCAACCGCCGATCGTCGAGACACCCAAGGTGTATGGTAACAAATGACCGACTAATTAATGTATTGATAATACTAATGACCTTGCGCGTTCCCGATAATAAACTACGTTTACATTTGTAACCAATCTCTCAATATCTCTCTCCCTCTTCTTCTGTCCATATCAACATATCTCTTCACTTTCCAAATGATCACTCGTCATTTTCGTTAATCGACGCGATGAAATTCTGATGATCTAATCAACGCGGCGATTAGGACTTGCTAATCGATATGACGATTAGAATATTAATGGGGGTCCCCGTGACAATAGAATGAGTCGTACGACGAAGACATCATCGAAGGTCAACGCGCGTGCAATATCGAGGGATATGTGTGCGCCTCCTCCTTCTCCCCCTCCCCTTTTCTGCGTGCGCGCATAAGCGCATCCGTCGGAAACGAGAACGCGAGCGAGCGCGCGAGAGAGTATGTAGGTCCGTTCCTTTCAACCGCACTCTTCGCACTTTCTCGTGACTCTTGTCTCCTTCTCTCTCTCTCTCTCTCTTTCTCTCTTCGTCACTATCGTGACGAGTGCTCTGTCTCACGTCTCACTTTACACATATATATGCACATACAAACAAATAATAATAATTATTATAACACGATAATGCGCTCGTCGTATAATATAGTCACATATAATTATAATAATAAAAAAAAAATTAATTAGTCGTCATAAAATAATTAAGCCGGCTCTAATGTGAATCAGAACGCGTGAATGACTTATTGTTCGAGTAGTGGATTTCCCAATCATACGAATCACGCGATTGTAAAAGTAAATCGTTGAAGGTGCAACTTTCTAGATAATCTTTTGCGATTTTTGTCAGCCGACGCGCACGGTGAAATTCCGCCAATCTAATTGATGTAATCGACGCGACGCGGAGAATGCAACGTGGCTGTTGGCGCGGCTGGAAGGGAAGACGGCGTGTTCGGCGAGCTTCGCGACAAATTCGCGAGGCGGCAATTTCGCAAACGGTCGCTGCGCTCTTCACGACGAAAGAGAGACACGATGAACGTGGACGTTCGCGATCGGCACGCACACGCACGCGGAGCGAAGGCATACGAAAGAGGGGAAAGTCGGTGGCGAGCGCGCGCGCGGGTGTGCGGCGAGAGGCAATAATCGGGCCAGTTGGAGAGCGCGAGCAAAAAGAAAGGCGCGTGGCTCTCTCGATGCGAGAATCTCCCGTATATCTCTCTATACACAATTACCTATTACAAGAAAGCGATTACAAAGTGATGAAAGGACGATTAAATTCATAGGTCGTGAACATTCGTACGGCTCGTGTTTCCACCTGCGGAAAATAACGAGCTAACGCGAGTCGGATCGTGAATACGGCGTATTTTTAAACCAATCGACAAAAATAATATTGTAAATAATTATTGCAAGAAATAAATATTTTATGAAATGACTACCGCAAGTTATATAAACACTTTAAGTAATAATTATTGTACGTAAGTGATAAATATTACCAAAAATCATTCTTTAAGTAATAATTATTGTACGTAAGTGATAAATATTACCAAAAATCATTCTTTAAGTAATAATTATTGCGAATAAATCATCGATACAAGTAATAATTGCTTTTTATGTGATAACTGAAAGACAGGTAATAATTGAAGTATAACAATAATTACTATCCCGTTAATTATTAATTATCCCACAAATAATGACTATAATAACAATTATCACGAGCGACAACTATTAGTTAACCGTCCAGCCTTTATATTTCTCTTAGCACTCAATTCGATATCGTCTGAACCGCGACGAAGGCGAATCCGTGGACTCACCGACCATCTATGCGCGCACCTCTGATTATTCCCCGCTGTCATTCCCGTCGCCTGAATGGCAACGGCGTCTAAATACGACAATAACGACAGCTGTTCGACCCGGAAACGTTTAGCCCGATAGGCATTGCCGGGCGCGCAGTTTACACCCGCGACGGGCAGATTACCACAAATATTCTCTCGTCGTTCGCGCGTACTATTTACTTACGTATTGTATACACACATTGTCGCGCGATACTCGAGAAGCGTACTCTCTTCCGTTTACACGGTAAACAGGCCGAGCGCTTTGTCTCGCGGAAGATCGGCGAAGATCGCGCGAACCACGAGGTCGCGGCCCCCGGTGAGGCGCGACGCCACGCACGCCGGACACCACCATTGACGGCGCATCGTCGCGTACATACTTGCGTCTCCCGCCGCCGCACAAAGGCGCACACGCAGCAGCAAGTCGGTTCCTCTCAGCCGCTCTCTTCCGATCTTTCTTTCTTTCTCCCTCCCTCCCTCCTCCTCCGTCTTTCTCTCGCCGCGCGCCCTGAAGACGAATCTCGAACGATACACACACAAACACATAATCTCGTCCGAAGGACAAAAAATGCGAGCGGTACGGTTAAAAGGAACGGACCTTGTGCGCGTCACGCGTGGAGCGGCGACGCCGACGCTACCGCCGCGCGCGGGCGAAGCGACGCATAGACGCGCGACGAGCGAGCGAAAGACGACGCGCCGTACGACGGCATGTAGGTGCGTGCGTGCGTACATACGTATGTATGTACGTTGATACACACAGACGCACGAACGCGATACGCGAATACGTACATAAGGCGCGCCAACTGTCGCTGGCTGGCCGCTTGCGCGCTCTCGAACTGGCGAGTAAGCGGGCAGCAGGAAGCAACTCACTGCACTAACCTGTCGGAGGCGACTCACTCTCCCCTTGTTGTATTTCCCGGCACCGACGCGTCGTCGTATCTTCCCCAAGTCTACGGCTAGTCGAGTATTTGCACTGGGTTGGCGGCCACACTGCGATCACCAAACTATTCACACTCGTTCTCTCTTTCCCTCCTCACTCACTCTCTCTCTCTCTTTCTCTCTCTTTCTCTCTCTCACTCGCTCACTCACTCGTTCTGGCTTGCTTACTCGCTCGCTCTCGCGTTCTCTCTCTCTCTCTCTCTTTCCTTCGCGCGTAAGCACGCTCTCTCCCTCTCACTCGCTCGCACACACACAGGGACACACTACTCACACATTCTCTCTCTCTCTCTCTCCTTCGTTCTTTCAAGCCTCTTTCTCCCTCACTCCCTCTCTCACTCACAAGCTCTCTTTTTCTTTCTCCGCTTACACGGCGTTCCTCCGGTGCGTTTTGTTCGTGGGATATCCAGGCTTCCCCTGCAAGACGCTGCCGCACGGCGATCCCGCTCGGCTGCCGCGGCGAAACTTGGCGTCTAACCGGCCGTCCTGTGCCGCGGCACGATGCGATGTATCCGCACGGATACGGGCACTGGTGTTAACCGCGCGCGCACCCGCCCGCCCGACGCCCCGACGGCCGCAGTGTACGCGTAAGATCGCGCACGATTCGGCCACGGAAGAAAGGAGGTCGTTCGCACGCTCGTCTCGGTCACACTCGGTCTCGAATTGCGGCTATATGGCGCGGACTGCACTACTTGGCTCGCGGCTGCTCTCCCTCGCTGGAGCAAAATGGCGGCCCCCGGCCGCCCGAGTGACTCGCGCGCGCCGCCCGATGCTCGCCGTCACCGGCCGAGCGCGACCGACGCCAGCCGAGCGCGGCCGAAGCGCCGAGGCGAGCGCAGCCTGATTGGCCCGGGCGCGCCGCCAATGGCCGAGTCGGACATGCTTAGCCCGCGCACCTTTGAAAATCCATCCAAAGGCTGCCTTTCTCTCGTGAGCGACGCCGTGAGCCATCTGGGTCGGCCCGACGGCACTAGGATATCCCTATCTCTCGGTCGAAAGTCACGCGTAAACAAACTGATAATACGCATTCGTCTTCGCGACGAGAAGTGTGGATCAACGGCGGAACGTATTTTGGCGAGTTGACGTGAGCTCTGTGTCTTCGATTCACGGTTGTCTCGTTCGTTCGTTCAGGCGATCCCGCTTCCTTCGTGTCGCCGTTGTGCTTCGTCTCTGCTCGTTTCCGTCCCTCGTACCGTGTCGCGGAAGATGAAACGGTGCGACGTAATAATCGGCACGAATTAGCTCGTTCTCACTCACGCTCACCTCTCCACCTGTCCGCGCTGTCTTTGTCGCCCGTCTCCTACCGAATAGCCAACATGTCAGACGTCAAGAGCCTCGAACACCCCACGCTGAAGGTGAGTGTTCGTTCTTTCAACTCATCGTGAACGATTAATCGCCGCTCAATTAGGGCCTAACGAGGAACATAGAAATCTCACATGTTACATATTAATCGTATGCTCTGTGTGCTTGTCACATGTAAACACAGCTCTGTTCTATTAATAAATTCATTTAAATAGCAACGGACAAATATTAACGCAATATATAAATGTGTACATTCTATAAATATCCCTACGAATACACACACGACACATATATATATATATATATATATATATATATATAGCTAAATGCAATGATAAATATACTACTGAAGCTTTAACAAATAATGATACGAGAAATAATACAACAATATACAACAATTTTAAAATGAATAGGTACCATATGAACTACTGAATAAGAAGTTTCGCTCCGCTCAGAAGGCTCTGGACAGAGAAGTTTCTCACATCCAAACAGTGTCAAACGAGCTGGAGAAAGGGCTAAAGAATGACGGGTCCACATCGTACGTCGCTACTGGTGATATAACGAGACTGCTGGGTGGAGTGGTAGCGAAGCTTCAAGTGTTGAAACGTAAGGCGCAAGAGTCGATCGCTGAAGAGTTGCAGGCTGGTATGGTGTGTAAGAGGAGACTTGATCATCTGAAGGAACATGCCAACACCTCACCGAGCGCTGTGAATCAGTGGCGGAGACAGAGACTCGATAGGATGTTGGTGGAGTATTTCCTTCGCAAAGGATATTACAAGACAGCGACCAAGCTGGCAGATAGCAGCGAGCTCAGGGACTTAACGAACATAGGTATGAGCCTTTTCTTTTAGTCCTCTGTTAGTTGCAAATATTTTTCATCTATGAATGGTTGCAATATATCTCAGATACACTAATTTTCTCATTATTTTCCTCTGTTTCTTGAAATTTCTCTTTCATTAGCACTTGATCAATAGATCAAACACTAAGGTACATAAAGAAACAGTGAAGAATAAGTTGACAAATACTAGGATGGTTGGATTTATTGGATATTGTAGCTAATGGAGAATATGTCACAATCTATGAATCAATTGTACATATGCGACTCTAAGAACTCATAAAAGTGCCTTATTACCAATAAGTGATTCAACAGAGTATAAATTTATTTGATTATTCATTTGCAACTGCTGTCCTTAAAAAGTTAAGCTCGATGTACAAGGTATCCTCTGCGCAAATTTAACCCTTTCAATGTTACTCTTTGAAATCTATCTACAGTTTTCATAGAAAGCATCGAAAGTGTTAACGTACAATGATTCGTGGACATTGTGTCAAAACCTCGTTCCGACTTGCTCCTCCAATGATATTGGTTTGACATTCATGACGTTGCGATATTTGCAGATGTATTTATGGTGTCACGGGAAGTGGAGAAATCCTTAGCGAATCACGAGACCGCGAGGTGCATCGGTTGGTGCCACGATAATCGCTCGAAACTGCGAAAACTCGGCAGTACGATGGAGTTCAACTTGCGCGTACAGGAGTTCATCGAGCTGGTGAGGAGCGACCGGAGGCTCGATGCCGTCAAGCACGCGCGCAAATGCTTCGCCAGTTACGACGATTATCAGCTGCAGGAAATCCAATGTTGCATGGGTCAATTGGCCTTCCCAGCTAACACGTGTCTCAGTCCGTACAAAGACCTACTGGACGAGAAAAGGTGCGCATTCGATGAAGCTACGTGAATATACCGAAATGGGAAAGTAACTCGCAGTGTTATAAATAACTTTCAAATACTGCTTTGAAGTACCTTTAAGTTGCTGGTAAAAATTGTAAACAGTAACATGTCACTCTTTTTAGTAACGATTTGGTAACATTGTTATTTCTGTTCGTGTCAGTAATAATAATTCAATTACATTTTTGTGGGTGACGATAACAAATGCAATCGTTACTTTTATTGTTGTATTAAACATGCAGAATATATGTACATATACGATGGACAGCGGTGAATCATAAAGCAAGAGTCTTCGAATTTCAGTGAGAAAAAAAATATCGGGAACTGTAATGACTCGCTACTTCTTGAGTAACGATAAAGATAATTAACGGAATTTTAACAGAAGATCTTTTTCAAAGCCATATTCGTATTTGTTTATCTTTTGTAGATAAATAACGACAAGTTATCTATCTTTAAAAGTAGCCTTCCCAACCTTGTAAAATACTCAGAGAACATTTTCTTCAATGTGAAGGCTCGCTCGCGACTTGCTATGATCCATCTTTTCTTTTTCTTCGCAGGTGGGATAGATTAATCGAACAGTTCAGGCACGAGAACTACAGGTTGTTTCAATTGGCTAGTCAGAGCGTCTTCACAGTTGCTCTTCAGGCCGGCTTGTCGGCGCTTAAGACACCTCAGTGTTACAGCAATAACAAGGAGGGCAGAAACCCAAGTTGTCCAGTTTGCAACGAGGCACTGAACGAATTGGCCACACCGTTGCCTTTCGCACACTGTTCGCAATCACGACTTGTTTGTAGCATAAGCGGTAAACCGTTAAATGAGTACAATCAGCCTATGATGATGCCGAACGGATATGTGTATGGGGAACAAGTAAGCACAAGTAGAACAATTATCAACAAGCTCGTTATCACATATTCGAAAGAATTGATTCTTTTCTACCATTTCATGCTTTTGTTATAAGCTTCCCTGTGGACTTACATTTATATAACATTCTTTCTCTTATTTCCTTTCATGGAACATATTGGCCTAATTTGTCATTAAAACCTGAGAGAAACATCTTGTATACTATACATATACATTGACTACAAGCTAATGCGACTTAAAATCATCAATATTTCCTCAACATCATTAATGTAATGCACGTTCACAAAAGAAAATGCAATTATTTTGTCCGTTACATAAAATACATAATAGAGCAAATCTCTCTCTCTCTCTCTCTCTCTCTCTCTCGTTGCAGGCTCTAGAAAAGATGGCTCAAGAGAACAACGGTACTGTGATTTGCCCGAAAACCAAAGAAGCATTTCCGTACAAGAAGATCGAGAAGGTTTACGTTATGTAAATCGGACGGATTTGACACAGCATATATGTCGTATTATATGCAATGCTTACTGAGGCGCTCTCCTTGCTCTAATCTCTTATTTAATTAATATAATTGTGTACCGACCGATTAATGGAACACGAAAATAACATCTATTTTTAAGGAAAATCGAGACCGGCCGATTTATTCATTGCTCACCCTGTATAGTAGAGATACGAGCAACCGCGGAGGTAAAGAGAGAGTCATCTATCCTTAGTAACACGAATCTTTAAATTAATTTTAGAATAGATTTTTTTTTATATATTATGTATCTTTTACTATTGATAGAATGTAGAGGGCGTTTCACAGCCGTTGAGAAATATTTAAATAGCAAATTCCGGAAATTCAACCGAAGTTAAAGATCTTAATAATTCCCTCTAATCGTTTTGCCTCAATTAATTCTTAATAAGTCTGATATTAAGAATGCTAATGCTCGACTTGGACCGTTATTAATATCTTCGATTCTGAGAACGAATTCCCGAGTATGTTATTGAGATACTTCACGATGATTGTAAGGCATTCTCTCTGCGTGTATGCGTGCGTATGTTGCCATTCAGCAGCGCTAGATTAATGAGGTCTAACACAGCCAGTTAGTCCTTACTCATTTATTTAACATTCTTTCTACAATAAATTGAACGGTTCAAATAGTTTTCTTCGTAAATCTACTTATTTATATAAGACGCAACCATATGAATATCTCGCTTTACAAGATCTTCCTTCTCACGCTCACACGAGATGTGTGTGTCGGAACTTCTCCGACTCGGCAGGCAAGTCGGAAAGAAGAAGAAGAAACCCAACGACCCTTAATGAATACTTGATGAATTCATACGAGTACATCGGCTTCTTTTTTCCGACCGGAATCTCCGGCATAACTAAATGATCGAGGCTCGCGTCGTCAAGCTCTAGAACTCTAGACATCGGCCTTTCTCTCTCGAAGCGCGAGTCGACGTATCCTTGGACCGTTCCTTCGATCCTCCTCTCATCCACAATTTCCCGATATTTCCCGATATTTTAATTCTCGACGGACGTTCGATCTCGAATTCGATCGAGAGAAGAGACCCGCGACTTCTGAGAGTCCCTGCATCTGCGTTTATAACTATGCACACGCGTGCATTTCGACGTGGAAAAATGACGGTCGCGAACTTTGTATCTTCGGCAGACATCTTTGCGCTATTTCCACGCGGAAATGAACGTGCGTTCGGTACGCCTTACATACATAGCATGTTTAATATTAATTATGAATTCCTCTTTAATTTATTATTATTAATAGACTTAAGACTTAGAACAATATACGATATGCGTGGGAAACAATCGTGTCGAATGAAAAAGTTTACTCGTGTGACCGAATCCATATAAAAATATTCCATCTACTCTATCTCGGTTTCTCATTTTTCTTCTTATCTTCTTCATCTTCTTTTTCATTTATCTTTAAATTCAAAAGAGTGAGTCTTCCGATTATTGGATTTATTATCGAATCCCTTCGACCTTTTTATTGTCTGCATTGCTTCGTACGGAGGATTGTCCATGTAGGAATTCAGAATTCAGCGCTTTTAGAATCATCATTGTCATTTTTCGTCAGTCTGATAATATGATGATCGAGGTAAAACGTTCCTTTCTTCCGTTTTCTTCAGGATCACCGATGGAGAAACGCGTTTCTGTTCGCGACGCGATGATTCCGCAATCTGTGTGTCTGTTATCTTGTAATTTTATCTGAGAGACTCGGGGTCGATTTTTTATTTTAATTTTATTTTCAATAGTGAAAATTGCAAAGGTGAGCTCGTATTCGATTGAGTTTGAACTCGGTAGATTGAACTTTCACCGTGATAAAAATGCGAAATATCTCATATGAGATTCCTTGACAAGTAATTTTGTGTCGAATGGCATTCAACGGGTGGCATCAAAGTATGAACTTTTTTATTTGAAATAAATAAAAAAATCGCCTCCTCGAGTATGGATGGATACTTAAGGAAGACCCTATATAACAGTTATATTGTTGAATGGGAAATTATAATATTATAATCCCAGACAATATGTCTAAAATGTCGGGACATGAGATGTCTTACTTAGACATTTTATTTTTGGGATATTACTATTAGTTGATATTTACTATTAATTGGAAAGGAAAAATTGAAGAGTCCATACCGCCATACCTGATCATTACAATCAATCCAAATAACAAGTTGACATTACGAAATTCCTTCAAATTTTGATCGCCAATTGCAATTGATATCAAGCGTCTCTCGATTGTAACTCACTATTTTCTCCCAGAATCATCGCGACGTAAACGAAACGTTCCTTTCTAACGAACCTATTCTTTCTTTTTTTTCGAGTTTGTCGATCAGTGGATGCTAAATCGACGAGAGATAATGGATTATTGATACGCCGTAAAAGTTGATAGAGATAATGGAGATGATTAGAATCGATTAGGATCGCCGAGTTGGCGTGGCTTACCTACCTTTAGAATTAATTTAAAAAATGCAAGTGTGTGTATGTGTGTGTATGTGTGTATAAACGAGCGAGATCGAATACGGATGCAATGTGCGCTTGAACGTGTCATCCCGAATACAGGTTGTCCCTAAAATATCCGCTCAAGACTCCAAGCCTGCGAGCCTCGACTCGTGCCTGTTCTCGTGTCAGTCTGTGTCGATCGGAGAAGAAATTAAAGAAAAGGAAAAAAAAATCGTAAAATTTGGCCGAACCTACTTTAGGAACATCCTGTGGGCGTTATAACTAAGCGCGGAATCGTGTCAACGGATGATAAAGTCTTCGTACAAAAATACAAAATTGAAAGCAGCCGCCCGTCTTGCGGCGCGTGTCACCTTAAATGCTTAGAAAACGTAATGCAGTGTGTTCAATGTGAAATTCGAGATTATTATCGTTATTATAAGACAGTTAGGAAGAAGTCCCGACGATGACGACGAGTAAAGAGTTCGCTTGGATTCGTGGCGGTGGTCCTGCGAGAAGCATTAATCTCCGGTCGCGCATGCACGGTATGATCAATGTAATTAATTACGATGCGTACACTCTCTAAATCTCTCGGGATGGTGTCTTACTGGAAAGAAGCGAAAATTGGGTGAGTTGACTGAATTTTTCGAAGCGACATCGAAAGAACTCTGAAATCACAAGAGCAAAGCCCGTATTGATAGTTGTTACTTGAGAAACTTGTCCCACGTGAGATACTCAGTTTTGAATTTAGAATTAGATTTGATTTTTTTATCTTTGAATCATATATAATATATACGATGTTACGTTGTAAGCTCGATTGAATGAGCTGAAAAACTCACATCTAACTCGAAGATTTATACTAATAATTGTTACTTGAAATCTATCAGATAGAAATCTATCTATCAGATAGAAATGCATAATGATTGAGTTTTATTGCAAATCACGTCATACTGTGATTTCAACTTAATACCTTTTTAAAGATCGTTATGTGATTAACATCACAAGATGTATACAAGCACAAGATGTACATAAATGATGTATACACGTTCAGGACGTGATTATGATTAATGCTATTAGGTGAGATATTTTTGTAACATGATGACATGAATGAACATCTAAGCAACATATAAGCACGCATCTGTATCTATTTGTGTTCTCACGTTGTAACAAGTGAGATGCGCAGTCTTAAATTCAGGGTTAGATGTGACTTTTTCAGTTAAATCGTCATAGCAGATATAAATGTCAGATATATCATATGATTCAACTCGAATGAAAACCTCAGGTCTAACCCTGAATTAAAATTTAAGTATCTTAAACAAGACAAGTTTCGAGTTACCACTATTAGTACAAACTTATTAATACAAACCTAAATTTACATCTCAATACCTCATCTTTTGGTAAGTTTCAAGTAATAACTATTAAATACGAATCTAAATGTCTTACTTGGACTTCGAGTGGACGTTCAGCCTTACGAATGTTTCAATCGATCGAGTTCGTTCAATCGTACAATATGTTCCTGCGACGATGGAATATATTCATTTTTTAAATGGTTTGAACGTTCTTTTTTTCAACGCAACTCAAAATACAGCCATTAGTTCAATGAGAGAACTTCATTTCTGGGAATTAGTCAGAAACAAATTTTCTCTCATCGGATTATCGGCTGTATTCCAAATTGCATCAAAAGTGTTCAATTCGTGTTAAAATCGAACGTACAGATTAATTTTGAGGGATCTTTACTTGACGATTTAGAATGGAGAACTCATTTTGTACAAGTGAAAGATCATTCGAATTCGAGCGACATGGTCGTAACTCTGCCTTTCGAGTGGAATTTCACTTGAAGAATTTTTGAGAGTATTCTCTGAATATCCTACAGTGAAATCTCATCGGAAACGAGTGAAAATTCATGTCACAATGACGGTGAAAGTGCCGTCACTCGGAATCACAAGAATATTTAATTTAAATTTAGAGAGAATTTTTGTAATTCAAAGTGGAGGTTTCGATCGATTGGAATGATTTTGTATCTATGACGACGGAATATGTCGGACTCGCTCTTCAGTTTCGAGCAAAAATTTTTATTCAACGATTTATAATAGAAAATTATCGTCACTCGGATAATCACAATAGTAAATATTTAACTCAAATTTAAAGAACGAATTCTTCTAATTCATACGAGTGAACATTTCGATCGATTATAGTATGATTTTACCGCTACAACGGCGCGATACATCAGATTCACTTTTCAGCTTCAAGTGAGAATCTTCATTCTCTTCGACGATTCAAAGTGAACAATTTACTCGATATCGGTAAAAAGTCACTCGAATTTGAGCGACTAGACCAACACTCCACTCTTTTCGAGAGGAATCTCACTCCGAGCAACTTAGAGAGCATATTTCACGGTGTGGTTATTACACACGAAAATTCCTTTTCTTGTTTTCTTTCACCAGACGCAGCTTAACTCTAACGTTTAAAACTAGAGCTGACGGTGAAACGACGCACGCGCGCATATTTGTATGTACGTGTGTGTGTGTGTATGTGTGATGATGAAGCGACGAAGGAATCTTAAAGATTGTCCAAGCGTGAAGAACGTCATTCGCGGAAGAATCATTATTGTACATCGCGCGTAGATGTCACGCGATCGCGATCGCTCATGAGGAACGAAGGACGTTTCGCGATCAGTTTCGCGGCTTAAAGTAACAAACACGTCACCGTACACACGCTTCATCGACTGTACATATGGATATACATATGGCGGAAACAGGAATCGTGCGTTTTCCAAGACGTAATCATAGCCGGAGAGATGTGATCAACTTCCAATTTTTCGAAACGTGCGCGTCTCGTCGTTTCACAAAAGTGAAGCGGAACGCGCACCGTTTCAACACGATTATGAAAACAGCGCGCGAGGACTGTAGTGTCGGTCGAATGGCTAGTCTCGACTCTCCCACCCAGCTTCGAGAAGAGACGCGGAATATGAATTCGCTTGAAGCGTTGTGAAATGAGGAAAAGAGGATGTTCCCAGAGATCTCTGTGAAAATTTCGTATCAAAAGTACTTCTATATAAAATTTACATCGACATCCTCACGTGAGAGTATCCTGTGAGACTGGAAATTCGCGGGTGAATCAGCGCGTCGAAGAGTAGTACAGTTCGCTTTGTCGATTCGAGCCTATCGACGCGGGCGTGAAAACTTATCGTCCCTTGACTTCGCTTAATCAATATATAATCGTTACACGAGATCTACTTAAAATTAACTTAAACCTAACGAGAGACGCGAAAGATATGTGTATCGTACAAACTTATTTCGCACTTGTTGCTCGAGGAAAAAAAAAATCATGACACTGCAAAGTAAATCTCAGAACAAACACAACCTCGTTAATTAATGAGCACAATAGTGTAATACTAAAAAAGATAAAAAAAAAAAAACAAAAGGGAAAAACGAAGAACGTAAAATACGTGGGAGTTCGATAAGAGAGACCGTTGACGGACAAGATTTTGGACAATTCTAGTCTAATTTTGCGATACCCTGTCGACGTCGAGGCGAGGGAATGACGTGGGAGGAAAAAAAAAAGAATCGGTAAATATCGCACGACGTCAGGCGAAGACGTTGGTTTAGACAAAATGTCTAAGTGAACGAAACCGAGAACGCATTTCATCAGTGGTCGAGAGCGATCGCCGCTCTGAATCTTCATCGACTTCAATAAAAACTGTTTTATCTCTCTCTATCTACATTAACATTATATGTATGTGTATATACATTTATATTTATACAGAGTATCCCAGGACTATTATGTATGTCTTGAACATGACACATTCTTTGGGGCATTATAAGACGAAGATTCAAGTACGAAAATGTGAGATTACAATTACGTTTAGATTGCAAACGATTAAAGTTGACTAATTGTACATTTAACATTTCCCGCGCTCAGGTAACTACGGCAACTCGGAATGCCTAGGAGATCTAATAAAATTCTGAACAAAGAAGCTCCTTACCGTAAACGATTAATTTGATACGTTACATGTAAAACGCCAAACGCACGGCTTAAATTTACAATACGACACTGAATTTATCGATAATAATTATCTACCGGTTCTAAATATAAAATAAACAGAAATTAAACCGACACTTCTCATTACATAACAACACAACATTGTGACTCTCACTATTGAATGCCGATTGAACTGAATTTGCAAGTTACCAGGGACCGGAACCGAAGTCAGAACCTTCGTCCTAGAATCTCCCAAAGAATCTGTCGTGTTCAGGACGTACGGTAGTTCCGGGACACCCTGTATATACACACACACACAGCGGCGTCTCGGGCGAGAGACATCCTGAGGGTGTCCGCGTACGCCCGGTTCCGCCAACCAGACCAACTCAGAAACGGACTGTCCTCTCTCTGTTTGCGTGGGAGAATTCAGCGAGTGACAACTTTAGCGTAGACTCTATCTAAAATTTTAATGCTTAACGATTAGTAAGAGGCATATTCTCGCGCTGGTCGCGCGCTCAACGCCAAACACACACACACACGGCGAACGCACGATAATCTTTTCCTGGGGTAGACAATGGAAAATTCGCGGCGGGCCGGTCGTCCTTGGCGCTAAGCGCGGGACAAGTATCATTAATATCGTCATGTGCACGGGAGATTTCTAAATACGTGACGTGACCCCCCATCAACGACGAAATCTGCACAGCGGTTTCTATTCGAACGATGCGATAAGAGAGAACGTGAATATGATTCTTCTTCCTCCTCGTCTCATTATTAAGGCTTATTGGTCCGGTTTCATTTTATATAATCGGGTGGGGGAGAGCAATAATAGTATCGTAAAGTTGTCGAGCTGGTGCAAAAGGTCCGTCTTTCGCTCTCTCACGTAGAAGTAAAGTCGGGAGATTCCTTGAAGAGACCGAAGGTGTCGCGGGAATTTCCCTCCGGCTGGAGGTGAAGCCGACGACGAAAGTAACCCGACGAACGAAAAGATTGCCGTGAAACGGAACGGAATTTCGTTCGCTGCTTCATTCGACGGATCTTTTGCATCGCTCTACGTCTGTTCGCTGCATTCGCACTTTCTCATATTCTCTGCGCTTAAACCGGATATGCATTCGCGTATGTCGGAGACACCGAATGCGGAAAATGCGGATGAAACGAACAGGCTGTCATCAACAGCTTCCTCCGATCCTCGAGAAATCGTGGATTCCGGTACTCCCTACTCAGATCTGCTGCGGCGAAAGTCGACTGCGCACGGTCGATCTCTGTACGCATAATGGATCGTCTTCTGGATCGTTAATGCACTTTGCGTGGTCTTAACGTTTATAACTCTTATGTACGTTTGTGTGTAACTACTCGTATAACGTACAGAGTCGTCCGAAAGAACACGGGAAGAAAAAGGTCTGGTCGAATCTGCCTGACGATGAACCAACCAAGCGCGTTTTGGTCGAAGGGGACAGAATTTCCGGTTGTAAGAACTGAATTTGGTTTGTAAAAACCAAATTTCCCAGTTATGAGAACTGAATTCAGTTTATAAAAACCAGAAATTCTGTTTCCTTCAATCAAGACGCCTTTGGCTTGATTCATTGTCAGAAGTTCAAACTGTTTTCCTGTGAAGGATTGAAGAATCCAGCGACGTATGTTACTCGAGAATGAAAAAAAAGACGTTTAATCAACATGGCTCGAAAAACCGACCTCTTGGAGATATCGTCGACGCCTCTGGATTCCTCAGCCGTTCTTTCAGGTCGTGTTCTGTACACCGTCTCCAAACGGGACGTCGGAAACAAGGATTGAAACGTATGTAATTTTGGCGAGTTCAGTTTCCGACTCGGTATCGAAGAGGGGGGGGGGGGAGTAAGTACCATGCGCCAGATACATGAAAAAAATGACGTTCGCTTCCGCGCGAACAAATTGTTCGTCGCATATCTGCGACACTTGTCTCTGAACTCGGCGGAAGTTACACCGATGTCAATCCTCGATCGAAAATCATGTCACCGATAATAAAAAATCCACGTCACATACTTACAAAAAAAATACGCATGGTTCCGAGTGGCTTCTGCGCGATCGAGCGGTCGTGCTCAATGTCGATTTATACAGTAAAGAATTATATGATTAAATACATATATATTAGGGTTCGTGAAAATTGATTAACCACTGTATCGATCAACAGATTTATAACCGGCTTAACGATTTAAAACCGGATGTAAGATTTATTTTTAGAACTCGATTAATCAGAGAATCCAGTTGGATAATCGTTCGAACCGATTAATCACTCAATCCGGTTAATCACAATATTGGAATAATCGGAAAAATTTGATTAACCGTTGAAAAATTCGTTGAAAAAAAAAGTGAGATGTAATGACTGTCGTTATCGATTACGCGCAAGGAATCTCATAAATGTTTAACCGTTAAAAAATTCATCAGACGGTTAACCGTTGAAAAATTTATTGTATCATCTATGAGATTCCTTGCGCGTAACCAATAACGATAGTCATTACATCTCACTTTTTTTTGCCGACTTTGACATTTTAATTCTCGATTAAAACTGAATTAAAAATTTAATTAAATAATTAAAATTAAAAGTTAAAATCTATTCTACACAGTATCACTACATACTAATTAACTAATTAACGTTGATTATTATAAATGTGATTCAAAGACAAGTTTGCCAACCAGGAAAGACGTAGGATAAAAAGACAAAAAAAAGGGTGGAGGTGATAATGTCATCATAAACGTCGTCGTATACGCGCAATGAATCTCGCAGATGACGTAATTTATTTTTTTCTTCTACACAATTTAAAAACCAAACGGTTAACCGATTTATCACATTTTTTCGAATATTGTGATTAACCGGACTAAGTGATTGATTCGAATGGTTATTCGATTAGACGAGTTTTTGGATTAATCGAGTTAAAAAAAATCACACATCCGTGTTTTAAATCGTCAAACCGGCTATTCGGATGTTAGATTAATCGGACATCACTAATACATACGTATATATACGGATGTATAAGCAAACAAGTCTCTCGACGCGATTCCCTTTCGTTCAAGTTAACGCAAGCGACTTTCGCGTTTCCGAGAAACGTCGTATATCCCTCTTCCTCTCTTCTCATTCCCGGGAACACCGGAAGTGACGTTTCGTTCCTCCTCTTCGGAGTATATAAACATTTCATTCCTTCTCACTGCGCCTTATACTTCAGTTTGTAACCGCGGAATATATATATATATATATATATATATATATATATATATATGTATATATGTATATATGTATATATGTATATACTCTCTCAACTCTGAAACACACACACTCCGGTCTGTTCTCTAACTCCTGAGTACTGAATACAAGCGAAGTGCTCTCCACACCGAGAGCAATCAAAACGTCACGCTGGCCACGAAGCTCGGCATGAGCATCGAAAACAAAATCCCCGTGAAGATACCCGTGATGAGCGACGCCGCGCCGAACATGCCCGCCGTCGATGCGTATTGCGAGTCCACCATTCTGGAAACGATACATTTATTATCGTATCTTGTATATCACAAATTTATATGCTATTATCTTTAAGCGCGCTGCATATTAATATTATGATATAACATTACAGTATGTAATATTATGACGTATATGTATATGTACCCCACATTTTCACGTTCCTTTCTCGTTAATGACACATACCTGGGACAATACATCATTGACAACGACGACAAGTAACCGCTGCTAAAACCCATAGTAACGGCGATAGCCAAGTAGATCCAATCATTGTGGATATATACCGGTAATATTCTCTCCGTGTTAGCTGGCTGATAGTTGCAGAGCAAGAACAACGGTATATAAGCGAACCGCATAGTCACGGGGATTATCAGGTACTTCTTGCTGGGCTGTTCAGAAGCAAAATATATCGCATTACATATATGCCATGTACAAATGCAAAACGGTACATATATAAAATTAGAGTGCACATACCCATTGAACGAGCGACGCGACGGAACTACCGAGCATGGCAGTGATGTTGAACGTCAAGAAGCACATGACGCTGCTGTAATAGTTGGATGGCACCACAAAGTTCTCGTCCAAGGACTGTATGTCAGATTGAACGGAGGGGAAGAGGGCTAGGGTGACGAAGAAGATGAGGAACGTGTTGAAGCATTGTGGGAAACACGCCTTGAACACCTTCCAATAAGGTGGACTCTGAGGCATGCCTCTGCTGCTGTTCTCCAGTTGTCTCTTGTTCGCCTCTTTTTGGTGAATCATCTCGTGATATCGGTAAAATCTCTGTGGAGATTCCGCTGACATTAAACCTTGACTCATGAACCTAACCAAGAATACAGAACAAACGGTCGAAGGCTTACGTTTATCGGAAGAGCAAAGTAAGTGTCGAAACAAGCCAGCAGAACGAATAAAGCGGTGATGAAGTAATATATGGCGGCGGTGCGTGCGTTCGGCGCCATTATCTGCGCGAGGAAGTTTATTATGGCTGTGAACGTCCCGCTTATATTCTGCAAAATAACGTCAAGTATGTATATGCGAATAAATAGATAGGTATATGCATTATGTACAACGATGTTATTTAAGGAGATTGTAAGGCTCACTGTCATATTTTCAATGGCGCATCAAGGGGGCTACTCATAATTTTAATATTTACAGAGTAAAATTATGTTTTTATATACATTTACTTTATTATTTAAATAAATGTTAATTTGAAACGAAATGTTGAAATATATATATGTATACAATATTAAAAATATGAGAGTATTATTATTTTTTTTATATATTGATATTTTTATTATCAGTATTATTTTATTATATTTATCTTATATATATATATTATTTTATTTATTTTACATTATAATTTATTTTTACTTTAATAATTTATATTATTATTATTATATTATTTTTTATGCTATATTTACGCATCAGTTGCTCCAATAGAAGTGTACAAATCATAGAAAGAGATATATAAATGTTTAAATATATGCATATGTATATGTATTTCGAGTATTACTATAAATTGTAGAGTTTGCACCGTTATATTTTCAGAACAAAATAGTAAACTCTGAAATATATCAGTTTTTAATATTAGTTTTCCATTAAGATCTTATATTCGGTTTAGAAATAGATAATTAAATATTAGAATATTAAATATCAGAAACAGAAATTAAAAGTAGCACGCTTTTTTCAAGTCAACTTTGGAAATATAATATAATTTGCAAATGTATCTTAGTATCTTAAATAGTCAATCTTTCTTCATTTACATGAGCAGTTAGATAATGTATATATGTAGCACCAGTTTCACTGAATTCTTATCAAATTCATTTAACCTTACGACCTCCTTCATCGCCGACAACACTTACCGAGCCCAAGACAACAGCGCCTGTGTATTTGCTCGGCAATTTCGCCGCCATTCCGAAAACCGAGTTCTGATAAATGCCATTGGCAGCTACAAGCATCACAAATACATCGAACGACGTGTGAATTTTCGATGGAACTTTGTTAATTAATGCTACAAAGTTTGATACATGAACAGCTCACTCACTATTTAATATGACAACGGATATCATGGTAATCCAGAAAAACACTCCGGGCCAGGCAGAACTGTCGGTCATCGCCAGCACGACGGTGAAAACAAATATCAGAACCAGGACGAAAATACTCCATACTATGCGCGTCGTCAGGTTACCTCTGAAAAATTAAAAGTGAATGTCATTAATAAAATTGAATCGTTATTACTTCATCGACAGCAGTAGCCGTTCTATTGTTAATAGTCGTAAAATCAATTATAATTCAATGATTATCAATCGTAAAGTCAATTATGATTCAATTAATTATTATGGTAGAAAAGATAACTACTTTAAGCGCAATTATCTCTTTAATTTAATCGAGCTGATACGTACCCAAATTGTAGAAATACGTTCAGCCAATTGAACAGCAGATTCGGCACTTGTGCAGCAAATCCCAGATACGCGAGGAAATTCGTCGCGTAATTCGTGTCCACGCCGGTGTACTCCTTGGACAATTTATAACTGACAAAATACTGCAAGAACGAGCACGTAATTACAATGATTGCTGACCTCGAAGTGACCCGAAATACGAAAATTGCTGTGTCAAAACATCTCTCTTCCTCGAGCTCTTAGGACTTACCTCTTTAGCCGTTATGAACATATTCCATGGCATCAAGGCACCGATTCCGTGAAGTACCAATATGCAAAATACTAAGTTTAATCTGAAAAGAATCGAACATGTGCATAAAATATATACGTAATAAAAGTAGAAAATATATATGTACACTATGCATGAGGCGTTTCGTACGATAAGAACGAGCTCGACGCCTATCGTAAACATTACTCATATACATTCCACACCTACATCATTATAATCTTCAGAGAAAACTCCTCAAGATAAACTCATTTGTTGATTCAGTTTAAAATTTATTGTAGTTTTGTCATTCCGTACACATAGGATTAGACAATAACTACTATCACGTTAAATATCTTCGAAATGTAGACGTAGAAGAAAAATTTATTCAACGAAAATCCTGGCGATATACCAATAGTCGTCACTCGAAAAACTTTCTATAAATATAAACTTTTTTCATCTTCACCTAGTCATTCATACATTTTATTTTTCATAAATATGTTCAAGGTGGTAATAATTATTTCCTCATTCTGTGTCAACTATAAATTAATTAATTTATATATATATATAATTTTTTATTTTTCTTCTTAATGCTATTTTTATCAGTTGATTTAATAGAGAGAAATATATATATAATAGAAAAAAGTATACAAGTGTTTAAATATGCATTTCGAATATTATTATAAATTATGAACCTTATACCGCCGCATTTTCCAAATAAAATAGTCCGTTGACCATTTGTCCGTTGACCATGAATCATTATTCGGAAATTTATATGTCTGTATATTAGTCTTTAATAACATAACAGTTTTTTATCAATATCTTTTTTTTTTATTTAGAAAATATTAAAAAGAAATTAAAAATAATCAATCTTTTTCTAACTTCACGAGTAGTTAGTGCTTCAGTGTATGTAGCGCAGGTTTCATCGAATTTTTCCAACACGTTTCAACCTCCTTAAGCACCATATTTCTTATGAGAAATGGGGACCTTGCTCTTGTACGGAATGACAAATCATAACGGCACACGAGTAACAGAAATACAGAATGTAATGAATTTAAATCAAGGAAATATTCCCGAACTTTTACCTATCTCTAGGAGGATTCAATTCGAGATCCGCTTGATCCATCGTGACACCTTTGAAGTTCAACTCGTCGTCTGGTCTACCAGTGCCTTCCCATCCCGGTGAAAGACGCACGGGTTCGCAACCTGAAACGGGAGTTTACTTGCCAATCTCGCAGACCTTCAACATCGAAACATTGCATGCCTCGTCTTCGAAGGGTCTTATCGATAGGCCTACGCTTGTCATTAGTACTTGTAATTTTCGGTGTTTTTCGTTATCATTAGATCGATTAATTCAGATCCCGCGTGCAATGTGAAAAAAAAAGAAAGAGAGACGGGGACAAACTTTCAGCACTTTATTCGTTGCAACGGAGCGTGAATTCTGCAGTGTAATAGTGCGCACTGCATTCGAGTGATCAATTAATATTAATTGATCTATTCTGGTAATATAGCACGCGTGTGAGTGGTCCTTTGACGGCGCAATTTACACGGAAAGACGACGACAAATGCAATTAAAAAATTAAGTGCGTGTATAGTGAAAAAGAGAGAGAAATAGATAAAATATGTGTGTGTATGTGTGTGTGTGTGTGTGTGTGTGAAAGAATACTGCTTTACGTAACGAATTAACTGTTAATTACCAGCGGACCGAGGATCTCTAAAAGTATTATAGGATGTATTAACGCAACCTGCGAAGAGAAAACTCATTACTGCCTTGCCGAGCAGACTCACTAAAATTTACAAGAGTCGCGGATTTAACATGACATATATTTGGAACGTCTGATCAGCCGACACTGATTCGATCGATTAAAAGCCTCGCGGAAAGAGTCTCTCAACTGACCAAGACGCAATTATCAGAAATGGTGGGACAGTTTTTGCGGTTGTTCGTCTCATTTTTTCTGTAAATAAACAAAGTTATATTCTATCGGGACGACGAGCGCTAATTTAAATAAGGGAAAAGTAAAAGAGATCTGTGCATCACCGTTCGCTCGTGAAACATTATCGCGCCTGTCACTCACGGAAGATGTGGACATCGCTGCTCTAGCTTCGTGTCGCAACGTCTTACTGTATCAGTAACCGCGAGGAACCGGCCGTTCTCTCACATACGTGCTAAATCAGCATGTTATATGTTGGTAAAACGAGACGTTTACGCATGAAAGAATGCGACTCTCTTTGATATTTGGCCGTGTTAAAATATATATATATGCCGCGAGAACCGGAACCCTCTCGTGTTACCATCGCCACGGAGTTAAAAATTTACTTCACACGCAATCATCGCGAGCGGCGAATAATTGATGCACGAACAGTCAAGAGCCAGTTGGATTCGACGGAAGGGAGCTGTAAGTATGACGTAGCGACCAGTTACAAGTATATACGATACCTAGATGTACTTGGATTATTTTTGTACAATTGCATAGAACAACCCATCGATCGATTCAATCGCCGAAAGGCATTCTCGCGTGTAATAATAATAATAATAATACAAATATATAAAGTATGATAAGGCAAATAATAATAAAATATATAATATATATGATATATTATACAATATAAAGTATAATAATAAAATGAATAATTTAAAATTTTAGGATCTTTTATTTATATATGCCATACTTATATATGTCATATAAATGGTTAATATCGTCAATATTAATGTTTTAATAATTAATTATGTTAATTGAGTTAATTTTCAGTAATCAGTAATTGGGTTAATTTGTTCTCGTACATACGTCCTTATGAGTTTACAAATACTGATTGTTGCAAGAAAATTGTCGAAGCCTCGGCAGTCGAATTGATATTGGTTCGACTTCTGGCCGAGGCAGTTTTTTAACGGTCGATATAAATTTAAAATGAAAAATTTTTGATCGACTTAATAAGAAGAATTATGTTTAGAATAAAATATTCTCCCATGTACATCCTCCTACAGACATATTAATATTGACAATATTAATATTTAAATGGCATTGTAACATCCGTGCTTTAATTCCTCATGGCTCTATTATATATTCCGTCTCCCGATCAATCAAAATTTCCAATCGGAGCTGCACAATTCTAATGTTTCTAATGTTCGACACAAATCAGGTTACGCATACCCACTTGAGAGCCTGCACATATGAGAATCGTCTTTTAAATATCTTATCAGTCTTCAGGCTTCGGGGCTAATAGAGTAAAGATAATACAAAGTAAGTAACATCGGTAGAACAATCTCGAGATTTATTGTTGGGGGACGTCCGAGAAATATACCACAGGATGCTTTATACATTTTGAAGCGGTTACTGCGAGTCTTTTTTTTCATCACACCTTATCAATTGAAAGCCCAATGGAATGTCTACTCAAAGATAAAGTTACATTCCCATTTTCAGCAAATTACGGAATGCGATTGCCTCCGCGATTTCACAAACGTCAACAACTAATAATACGTATCAAACAATAATACGCGTCTTAAATAACTGCGAAAATTGTCTCGAATTTTTGCATAATCACATTTTAAGCCATCACTGATTTATCTCGAGTCGTTAACGATAAGGGCGCGCGCGAGAGACTGAGAGATACGGACTATTACATAATATCCACATGTGTGTCACACGCAAATTGCAAGTAATTAGTTGCAAACAAACTCAGCCAGGGTCGGGTTGCAATTACTTTTCGGTAGTACAGCGTGAGCCGTTGACAGAGCGGGTAATTCTAGTAAACTACAAACCGACGCTACGGCCACAAATATTTAACCACCAGTGTCAAGGATACTACAGACTGCGAAGGCTGAAGGCTTCGGCCGCAAACTGGTTTAGGGTAAGTGTATGAAAGGGACGGAGGGGAGTAAAATAAAAAGATCGAAAAGGAAGGCGACCGAGGGAGAAAGAAAAAGAGGAGGCCGCCTTAGGACTTCACAGTTAATTTAGACTTGCTGGTACAAAGTGCGGTCAGTTTTTGAAAATTGTCCCGGAAATTGCAAGAGGAAGATAATCGGTCTTGCGTAATTATATTGCATAAAATTATAATGCAGGTTTAATATAAAAATAGATACCTGAAGATTCTAGAATATTTTATAGAAATCATTTCTTTGCAGGAAATTAAGAGACTTGTTAATTAAGACTCAAAATCAAATAATCGCGAGATGAAATCTACTTCGAACTCAATTATTCGAATTACTGAAAATGCTACGGAATATTACGGAAATTTACATTCCTGGTAACTCTGTAACTCGCAGAGAGACACCCTCCTTTAGAAATGAACTAGAAATGATTTTTTTTACAAAAAGATAAAATAGAACGCGCGCGAAGAATTCGATCTCGAATATGAAGCAATGGCTACGACGAAAGGGACGGATATCTGCAAAAGAAGAAGATAAAGAAGGCGACACGAGGAATGAGGAGAGGGAGGAGGAAGTCCACCGATGAGCGCGAGGCGGTGGGAGGCGTGCGCGCGAAAGGGAAAGAGAGATCGGGGAAGAGCGAGCGACTGCAGAAAGAGACGAAAGCTCTCCAGAGTTACCATTACCTTTCACGGGCACGATGCGAGTCCCGTTGGAGTCCTTCAGCAGGGTCTGTTCCTCGGGCCCCATGCCGAACTCCTTCTTCGTGTAGCTGCCCGCCATGTTTTTGCTCGAGAAACCCCACGAGAAAAAGTCACTCTGCAAAAGCCGAGAAATTCAAATTCGCTATAACGTCCGGTGAGTCTCATACCCCGTTGCGCGAAGACACGAGAGAGACAGAGGCAATCTTACAATCCGCGTCGAGCCTTTCACTGATTATTCGTCGTACTATTCGCCGGTGAAGACGCGGAGAAACTCACGAGACTTCGTCGCGTCTACACGACGCGGCTCTAACGGCTAACGGTGTCCAGTAACGAACTCTACTGTCACTCAACTACTGGTGCGCATCCAAGCTGCTGTTCATATACGAACGTTATCTGAATGCAGAAGCATAATGTGAGCGGCTCGTTATCGCGAGCGGTTATCGTATTATTTAGTGGGCCGTGTTCGTCGGACACTTCGTCATTACGTCATTACTCTCGCGGGAGCGCTCGGGTAATTTCACGCGAGCGACCTCCTGGAGGTCTGTTCTTTGTGGATGAACCGATGCGCTGGAACACTTGATTCCGCAGCTGAATTAGCGCCGCACCCCTCATGGATTTGCTCCCGACGTCTCGTGAACACTTCACTTTCTCGAGATGAAGAACGACCCGAAGCTACAATAGAACCTCTTTTCATTCCCTTTCAATGCTAAGTTATATTAACTCGTCTCACTTCAACGGCGTTGAAAAGTGCAAGCTAGTTCAGCTGTGAAAAACGGAGCTCCGGCGAGCATCGGTGCGAGGCGAGGTGCAGAGAATGCGCCTCGAGATCTCGTTGCGTTTTCACGGTATATACACTGAAAAAAAGTGCTACCATTCAAGTAATATTTACTTGACCCAAGCAAATTGGTTAACGCCAATACTTCTTGGCAGATATTTACCAGAAGTAGAAATATAATTGACTATATATAGTATATATTTCGTTTATATAAGTAGACATTCACTTTTGTGTTAAAACAATTGCGACAAGTATGAAATTTATAACATTTAATTTTAGAAATCATTTACTGGTGAGAAAAATCAAAATTTTCCACAAGGTTTCTTCAAAAAAAGAACTATTATATAATTCGAATAAATACGAAATTTAAGACCACTTTACACTTATTTCAATTCATTCACAAATTAAGACATTGAACTGCGTTCAAGTCAGAGAGTATTCTATAAGTTATTAAAATATATTTAGTTGACAAAATTATCATTTTAAAAGACTGGAAATTACATTTACTCGAATCTGGCACTTTTTCTTATCCCGTGTATCGGCTTACACAATCCTAGCTCGGAGAATCCGCTTGGAAACTCGAACGATCCGGGCTGCGACGGATTCTCAGCGCATCTCCGGCGATCCGTACGGAGAATGATGACGACGACGACGACGAACAAGAAGAAGAAGAAAGCTTACACGAGTCGCTGGGTCCTACTGTCCGCGCTTCTCCTCCGTGACTTCCTCCGTCTCACCTGGAAAACGTGACGGTGACGACGTGCATTAGTCCCGGGAGTCGCTTAGTCGGACGGGGTGTGGATGAGCCCACGTGGAACGTAGCGGTGATTTGGCCGATACTATTGCGGCCGAAATCACCGAAATATCGGCGTAACGAGCGGCCGAGATAACGAGATTGCCCCCGTGTTGCGTATTAGTTTCCTCTCGCCGAGATAATGATCGGGGGAAGTCATCGGATACACCCCACGCCGGCTGGGCGGCGAGAACGAACACGCGCACGATCACGTTGCGCGTCTTAATTACGCGACTAAATCGAACTCTTCCCACCGCACGAGAGACACCGACGGTACGATACACGCGAATCGGGGGTTAGGTGCGTCGAGAACGTACGGAAGTGTGGAGAGAGAGAGAGAGAGAAAGAGAGAGAAAGAGAGAGAAAGAAAGAGAAAGAACGAGTCGCACACCGGGGCGAGAGCTTTCATCGACGCAACGGCCCTCGAACGGTTCGCTATTATTGGTGCGACGCGACGGACGTTAAATGGGCATCGCGGGCTCGCCCATCGGAGCAACGAGAGAGAGAAAGAAACGAGAATCACGTGTCTCCGTCGTCGGTTGTCCTCGCGCCTCTCTCGAGTACGCACCACCTCGTCGTCGTCGTAGTGTCGTTATTCCCACGCGGCGGCGAGATGAAAGTCGGACAAAAACAGGTGGAGATGGGACGAGCGAGAGAGAGAAAGAGAGTGAGAACAGAGAGCGCAGCAGTTAGTCAACGACGTCGAGAGCGGTGACCGTCGTAGGACGAGATCGCTCGAGATATGACGAGGCGAACTGCGCGACGACGACGACGACGACGAGGAGGCGGCGGCGGCACGCGAGCGTACCATGTTACTTGTTTCGCTTAGGTTAGGTCTGGGGGTTGAGAGTTCATCGAGATACGCCTTCTCCTCCTCTTCCTCTCCACCACCTCCTTCTCCTCCACCTGCTCCGCTGCGCGCGCGAAGCGAACGGCGCCGAAAAGTGCCGAAAGCGCGGAGCCGTCGCGCGACTCGCGCCGATGAATGAAACGATACGATATCGAGAGGTGCGCGTACCTCTCGCGGAGTCACTCCGGGGTTCCGTGTATACGTACGCGTCGTCTCGCTCGCACCCTCCGCACCAAGCGAGTCAACTCTGTCCACTTTTTCCCTCCATAGTGGTGTTCTCGATGTCGCGCTCGCTTCGCCCGACGGAGGTGCGCAAAGTGTAGTCGGTGCGGCTCGAGAGAATGAGCCAGGTGCACGTCCTGCACCTAGCGTCACCTCCGTGAGCGGAAGAGAGCGGCGCGTAGGTGAGAATGAGTAAGTGTGAGTTTCTATCTAAATATGGACATTACGACTAAACGAACACACCGTGCCGAGTTCACGAGTCAATCTATAACGCGTCCGACTCGATCGGCGATGCCCCGTGCAAAAATCACGCGACGTTGGCGCGCCCACTCGCTGTCGATAATGGTTATCGCGATGGGGCATCATTTATTCTCGCGATCGTTTATTTACCCAGTTGTGCGAAACGCGTGGAAACGACGCAGGCGGATCGAGCGGTCGCAGGCGTCGAATAAAAAAACGATATATATGTATATATGTATTGGGTGTCCCGGAACTCGCGAGTTGCTCTGTAGCGACAGGTTGTTCCGAACGATTTAAAGCTGATTGTTCGTCAGCGGAAATGTCGATCGATGGTTGCCGCAATGCGAACAACCGAATAAGTGCTTTACCGCCTAAACTTAGACGGCCAAATGAATAACTATTCTCATATAGTTCGATTTCTCAAGCGGACTTCGTCCTAACGGAATTTTAATTCGGATCTAGCTTAACAAAGTTAGCTGACAATAATGTCAGCTAGAAGATACATTAGCTACACGATGATGTCACGTTAAAAATTGATACTATAAATAACCTAGTAAGCAAGAAATCATTAACGCAACGCTTATTACGATGATATTTTTTGTAACATATAACTTTTTCAAATAATAGTTCTTAAAGTTATATACAGCGTCATTGTTAATAATATTTGATTTAAACATTCAAAATAATATTTTTATACTATAATTTTAATATTTATGAGTATTATATTATCAAGCAACAGTTGAAAACTTTTCGAAAATATTATGTCAAAATGTTTATAAAGTTTACAAAGTCAAAATATTTATTTAATATTTTTTTTTGCTTACTAAGAATGACCTCCTAATATCTTTACTAGGAAAGATAAATTCTTATCGAAACTTCTTAATAAAATTTAAATTGTGAGGTCCGGTGTATCTTACATGAGTCGCATATATAGAGTCGAGATAAAATTCCGATGACGTAACAGAGAAATAATACATGAGAAGATACGTGTTTCTTGCGATTAACGTGTTCGTAAATATTCGATATATACAATCCTTTATACAAGAAAATGGCAGTTTTACCTATCACGTGTCTCTTTTAATCTGTTGTACGATTTCTCTCTTTGCGATTTTATTTTTTTTCCTCGTATTAACTCCACGTCTCGCACTGATATCGATTGTTTTTCTCTAAATGCTCGACGAATACTTCCGCCTCTTCTTTCGTCATTTCACCAATTTCCTTCACTAAATTGACGAATTCATCGCGCACATCGTTC
This sequence comes from Dinoponera quadriceps, assembly GCF_001313825.1. Taxonomy (NCBI): domain Eukaryota; kingdom Metazoa; phylum Arthropoda; class Insecta; order Hymenoptera; family Formicidae; genus Dinoponera; species Dinoponera quadriceps. The sequence continues at coordinate 1,171,122 of NW_014554664.1, read as the reverse complement.
GGCATGTTCTTAGAATTCCCTGCTAGATAAATGCTACCGCCGTTTTGCAGAAATTGCCAGCATAACTCTCTTTGTCGACGTATAACGTGTTGCACATACCTGAAAAATATCATAAAATACATTAGAAACTCAGTAAATGCAATAATAAAAATGTAATTTTTTATTCATGATATGACAATGCAATTGTAATATTAAAATAACAAATATAAAAAATCTATAATAATACATAACGTATATATTATGTATACAAGATTGGTAATCACTAATAATTCAGTAAAAAATTAAGTTAAAAAGTTAGTAACTTTTAACTTATCCTAGTTAATTTTAAATGAGTCAACGTTTAACTTAAACCAGTTAATTTAAAATGCATACTCACACTTTATTCTCCTGATCCCTGGAGAACGCGCAGAACACCTTCAAGTTCTTCTCCCTCGACAATCTCTCCAGATCCTCCTTGCAGTGATAATCCCTTTCTTTATTTCTGCAACCGAAGAAGAGCGCATAGTCCCTCAAACTCTCGTCAGTCAGGGCTCTTTCTAGGAGCAAGGACCTAAAAGGCGCGAGTCCCGTGCCAGGGCCGATCAGGATTATCGGCTTATCCTTCGCAAACCGAAAAGTCCCCCCCTGCAGCCAGAACACCAGCTTGTCGTTGTTTCTCAAACTAGCCAGCCACTCGGAACACAAACCGAAACGCGGCTCCAGCAGCCTTGTCTTGTACCTGACGACCGCCACCAGAATCTGTATTGCGTTCGGAGTGGCCTTCGAGCTGGAGGCGATGCTGTAGGCACGCGGCTTCACCGGGGACATGATCTCGAAAAGCAACTTCGCGTTCAGCTTGCCAGTGGTGTGCGGGAAGTCTGTCAGGAGCTCCAGGACATTCCTCCTCGGTCTATTGATGTAGTCATAGAGCTCCTCTTGACCGGCCGGACTGGCGAACTCATGAAGCTTCTCCTTCTCCAGCTCGTTCTCGCTGATCAAGGACAGAGTGTACATGGTGGATCGACGTGGTTTGAAGTTCAGATCCCAATATTGCTCCGCGATCTCCCCCAGAGTCAAGTTGCGCTGCAGCACGAAGGGAACCTTGATCTCTTTCTGCGACACTTGTATCACCGTGTCCGGGAAGAGTTTCACGTCATGCTCGTGAAGGATGTCGAAGAAACGCTTGACTTGCTGCACAGAGTTCTTCGGCCGGACGTAGGCGACGTCGCCCGGCTGGTATTGGACGCCGTCCGATTGTATCTGGATGAGTCTCACGTCCTGGAAGTGATCCTCTGTCGTGGTCCTTTTATTCTCGACTATCGTCCCTATTCGCACTCCATCTTTCGTGAGCGCTTCCTGAGCGTAGATGTCACTTTTCGACCGGCATAGGCTGCTCATGGAAGTCGACCGGCCCGTCTCCATCACGGCTACATCGTACCTCTCGATTACCGAGTTCTCTTCGCCGACCTTGTCTTCCACGGGCACATTGAAGGCGTTTCCGATTTCATCCCAGAGTTTCTTCATCCAAGGATCAACGACAGCGTCTATCCCCAGATTGTGCTGGTCGTCTGCCAAGCCGATCGGCAGCAACTCCTCGCCGCCCAGCTGCGCCAGCCGTTTGTTCAGCTTCTTCGCGGCGAAGTTGAACTTTTGGTAGAAGCTGTCACCTAGACCCAATATACCGTACTTTAAGTCCTGCAGCATATTCACTGGTAGGTTTTTCCGCAACAACAACCGCCAAAATCGTCGCATATTGGCGGGAGGATCCCCTTGTCCAGTGGTAGCCACCACAAAGATGATGAGCTGATCGGAGATAAGATTACGAATGTCATAATCTTCCAGAGATGAAACAGTGCTTTGTAGGCCTTTCCTGTAAAATTAAAAATGGAGTATTATTTATTTTCCATAAAATAAATAGATGTAAGGGAAATATATAGAGTTGGATATATATATATATATATATATA
>NW_014554664.1:1090656-1169110 GCF_001313825.1 Dinoponera quadriceps | reverse complement strand
AGAGAGAGAGAGAGAGAGAGAGAGAGAGAGAATTTTGCGTCATTCTTCATCTTGAAGAAGTAAACTGAATATATTTATGAAACATCAAGGACAAATTTATAAAAGAAGTGGCACTAACTCAGAGCCAATTTAAATAATAAAGATATATAGTATGTGAAAGCTATATATTTGTATATATATATATATATATTGATGTATATATGTATATATGTATGTATTTGATTAAGTATCATTGTAGAAGATTGAATATAATGATGTTATGTCATACAACTAGTTATATATTTAAAATCATTTTCATATTTAATTAAGTAACCACTCTCATAGGTAACATTTCAAGAATCGAGCAGGAAAATTAAAGATACATTGGATGAATCATTTCTGTTTAAAGAGCACTTAAAAATAAAAACAGTTGGATATAAAGTGACAGAAGATTCAGGTGCCAAAAGTCTTCCTAGAGGAAAAGGAGGAAGAGGTTGATGAGAGAAAAAGAAATAAGAGAATAAGAGAAGGATAAGGCTAATCTGAAGATAAAGATAACAACAAGGAAAGAAGAGGAGAGGACGGTGGGTTCATGCCAGAAGAGCACAATAACAAAACCTTTTGGCGCTCTTCCAAGCCTGCTCGGCGACGTCCTGAGCGGTTCCGGTCTCGCTTCCGTATAACACGCGCACGACCACCGCGCTGTCCGTCTTCGTCATCGCGAACTTTTCACTACGACCCGGGATGAGTTTCAATTCTCGCCGAGGTGAACCTAACCTGATTGCGACAAGCGACGATTGACACGTTCCAGCTGATTGTCAATGAGGTTAGTGTATAGGTCCGCTCGTCGCACTTTCTGAACCTTCCAATCGCACCATGCGACACTTCCGCACTCCGAACAAGACGAACGCCCGTCCTGCCGACTACAAAGTGCACAAGGTACACACGCAAGTGCAGCACGGTGCAATGGAAACGAACAGATAAGTGTAAGTTAACGGACGGCGGCGCGGGAAAGCGCGCCTTGGCTTTTGCGACAACTCGTTTGGCCGCGGAATCTCGCTCTTGACGAAATGTCAAGGATAAATGTCTAGGCTAAGCGCTCGAACGGTCGCTTGGCGGCTGGCCCGGGATATTTATAAATGAAAAAGGAGCTTTGCGCGCGCAAACGAAGCGCGAGCGAGCCTATTACCCCCTTTCCTTCTCCCGCTCTCCCCATCTTCACGTTCCTTCATTTACGGAGTCTCCTATCATGAAAGATCAACCGATCGATATCATCAACTCGTGAAGAAGGTAACGAGACACAAGGGTCCGAAATCACGAGACGAGAGCGTTGGAGGCGTTGAGGTTAGGTCGGACCCGCGCGCGCAGGCTCGCGTGACGTAACGGTGCGGGACGTCGCAGGAGCGATCCGTCGGTTGGTAACACTGTCGTTCCGTCTGTTTGCGGATGACTGTCAAAACCTACTTTCGCGAGAGAGGAGCTGCGGGATCATCGTCGTCGTCGTTATCGTCGTCGCTGCCGCACACAGCCACTCGCTCGTTCATTCGTTCGTTCCCTCTCTCTCTCTCTCTCTCTCGTCGTTCGTTCGTGCGTGCGTGCGCGCGTCCACCGACTGCGACGCGAGGAAAAGAAGAAAGGAAGCGGCACCATGAACGCGCGTGAACACTCATAGGAGCATGTCGTGACGAGTGCCGTGACAACTTGTCGTCTTCTCGAGTGGAGAGAGAAAGAAAAATAGAGGAAGAGAGAGAAAGTGTGAGAGAGAGAGAGAGAGAGAGACGTCGACGCCACCGTCGTCGTCGACGGCCAGCCCGTCGTCGTTTCTTCCCTCCGCCGCGTCTCTCCTCGTCCGTTCGCGGATCCACCGTCGCGAAGGACTCGCCTCGGATCGCCCTCGGGGGATCAATCACGGAAGTACCCGGAGATCCCCGTTTCCGAGAGCCCGCGTCCTCCTCTCGCGCGCGGAGTCGACGGACGCGCGCGCGCGCGCGTTTTTCTCCCTGTGTGTACGCGCTGTCTCTCTTTCTCGCGCGCGAGCGAGTCGCGCCGCGTGTCGTGTGGCTCGCGCGGTGCAGCTACCTGCACTCTCTCTCCCTGTGTGTGCCTCTCTCTCTTTCCCTCCATCTACAAAGCAGCGCGATCGCGTGACTGACGACTACTGGATGATCGTGTGCTTCCACGATTGGTGTCGGTTTCAAGGTCCTCTCTCCCATGGGGCCGCATACCCGAGCGTGACGGCAGCTTCTTCGGCAGGCAGCCAGGCGGACGAGAGGCAGCAGGCCAGGCACTCGGGTGGCCTTAGTTCCTAGACACCTGGGGCGAGCTGACGCGCGCGCACGCTTCCGGGCTGTGTTCGCGCGGGACTCCCGTCTCACCTCGTCCCCGCGAGAGTGTACCTCCACGAGGCGTACGGAGCACAGACGTGAGAGAGGTCAGTCAGTGAGACGGACGGACAGACAGACAAGTACATGGTGTCGCGTGTTCCTTGGGTTTTCTCGGCTCCATGGGCCACAGCTGAACGCTCGACACCGCCGCGTTGCCTCTCTCGGATACTCGAATGTTCGGGGTGCAGCTACGGAAGGTACCGAAAGTGCAGCTGGGAGAGCAACGGGTCTATAGATATTTATATTTAGATTCGAGTGTACGTTCGATTCGATCAGACAGCTGCTGTTGTTGCAGCATTCCGATCGTTCGTTCGCGCGAATTCGCGAGTCCTGAGAAGAGTCTTCTCGGACGTTATCGGAATCGCGAATCCGAGTTCGTCCAGACAGCACGAATGTCTGAGAGACGTCCTACTTGTTTCGGACGGATGCCTCCGGACGTGCATTTCAGACATCCACGCTGTCCGGGCGCTGATTCTTCCCGGGGCACGCGAATTCGCGGTAACCGCGACTTCGTGCTTTTTCGCTGACACGAGGTTCGTTTCGGTCGAATCTGACTGCACTTTTCGCCTTTGGAGCGACGCAAGTGCATAACCTAGCGTCGGAGGGGAGAAGGAACGCAAGTTCCGGTGCAGCACTGGTTCGACTGAGACGAGGCAGGCCTGGGAAATCGGAACGACGTGTTGCCCGCAGACGCGGTTCGCACGCTTGCGACCTTTCGATACGCTCGTGAGAGTGTAACGCTCGCTCGAGCGAGCGCCCGTTTCACCTCGCGCGGGTGCAGAAGGTGCAGAAGGAGGACGCGGCTGAGACGCGCGTACCCGTTCGGAGTCCGCGCTCGTTCTGCACTCCCCTCGCCGACACACGCGGGTGCTCTCGTTTCAGCTGCGTTTTCCGGCTAGAAGACCGAGCGGACGGGCGCTCTGTTCTCTTTCGGCCGCACTTTCTCTCAGTCTTCCTCGCTGCTCCTCACCGCTCTGACGCTCGGCCCGGCGAGGAGCATAATGCACGAGTGCAGCGAGTGTAGGTAAAAACAAACTCCGCAGAGCCGAGGACAACACGCGCTCGCCCCGCAAAGGACACCTCATATCGAACGGTCGCTATAAATTATCCACGATTTTACGTCTCGCTAATTAAACCGCCTGTCTTGATCGCGTTCTCCGCTTCTCTCTTTTCGCTCGCTCGCTCGGACGGATCCGGTTAATTTGACGGATGGAACATTCGGGAGAGATGATCACCGCCGGACGATAAACTCGTTGCTTTTGCATTCGATAAGCTGCACGTGATAAACCGGGAGGATAAATCGCACCGAGAGTCGGCGCAACGTGATTACGCTACCGCTGGATACACTGTTTCATTCATAAATCTGGTGTGATTAATAACTTGGCAAGACTTTGCGAAGAAACGTTTTCAGCTACTGCATGCCTCGACAATCTAACGTTTAAACCACGGCCACCGTTCGGCAGGACGTTTATTTTGCAACTGTTGGAAATTTCCCCGGCTGAGATTGAATTGTTCTTCTAAATCCGGAGGAATAATTCAGCCTCAGTACAGAGAATTGACTATAGTTGTAAAGTAAACGCTCAGCTGGACGCGAATGCTCTCAGCTGCCTAGGTGCCTCCGACGTTCAGACAATTACCACGTTCAGCAGAACGCATATTTCGCATAACTGTTGAATTTTTCCGAACTGAGATTGGATTGTTCTCTCAGATCTGAAAGAATAATTCAATCTCAGCGCAGAAAACTCGCAAACGGTTGTTAAAATACACCTTCCGCTGAACATCAAACTTAACCGTTTCCACCAACCAATCTTCTTTTCCGCATGACGTAATAATCGCTGTCCTCTCTTTTTCAGACTTCCATAGATGTCGGAACCACGTTCAACGGCTTCGATTCACCGCAACCTCTCACGATGCTGACCACATAGCGCATACCGTACCGCACCTACAAGGATAACAAGGCTTGCAGACTTCCCGAGTATACCATGCGTGGCAAGGCGTAGGATCCTCCTCTGGGTCTGCCGCCACCTAGAACCAACCAGAACACATTTCATGCATACCCGGCTGCCACCTGCGCACCCGTGTTCCATCGCAGCGCCATCGACGAGCAGCGCGTCTCTCGTGGCCGAGAGCGAGCGAAAGAGAGAGAGAGAGAGAGAGAGAGAGCGAAAGCGAGAAAGACCAAAGAGACAGTAACGCTTCCCCTTCACTGAGCAGCAGCCGACGAAGATGAACAGCAGGCTTGAGGAGACGGAGTCGAAGTGGACCTGCGAGTACTGCACGTACGCCAACTGGCCGTCGTCGCTGAAGTGCACCATGTGCCGGGGCGCGAAGCCGCTATTGGGGGAGGACATCTACCGACTGCGCGACCCGAGTCCGCAGCGGGCCTCGTCCAACGTCGCCTCCGGCCCCGTGACCCACCACCACCAGCAGCAGCGCGCGAGTCCGATCGTGAGCGACCCCGCTTACGCCCACAACTACAGCCAGAACGTGCCGTCCGCGGGCAAGTGGTCGTGCAGCATGTGCACGTACCTCAATTACCAGAACACCACGCGCTGCGTGCAGTGCGGCAACCGAAAGCCCGCCGTTATCGCCGCCAGCGCCGGCGCGACCAACACCATAATCGCCGTGACGAGTACCACCACGACCAGCAGCATCAGCACCAGCACCACCACCGCCGCCTCCGCGACCGGCGTGATCGGCCAGTCGATTCATTCTTTGGCGTCGAATCTGCACGAACACCTGGCGCCGCTGCGGCTCGCCGACGGTCCGCCCAACTCCGGCTCGAACAACTCGCAGTCCACGCCGGTGATCAATCTCCACCCCGAGCGGGCCTACTACAACGTGCAGCAGCAACAGCAGGCTAACATACACCCGGAAAAGTGGTCCTGCCACGCGTGTACTTACGAGAACTGGCCCAAGGCCACCAAGTGCGTAATGTGCGGCCAGCCTAAGGACAGGGATAACAGACGGGACAACAGGTGCGCCGTGAGCAATCTGGGGGTGCCGAGTCCGGAGAGGGACCATGGCCAACAACGAGGCCTGCCTTCGCCGCCCCATGCGCCTTACATCCACCAGACCCAGCGGGAGGACAACTCCGCGATAGGCAGGAGGTGATTACCTTGCTTCACGATACGTCGTTTTATCGATGAAGCCGCTTTAACTCTTGTTAGAATTACCGCCGTCATCGCTCGAGTCCGGTGTAATTTGTGTGCAAAGTCTGTTTTTTACAGCCGCGGGGAATTGCGCCGTTTGTATTTCAAATGAAGTAGATGCACGTGTGACGTCGGGTGGAAAGAAGAAGGAAATAGATTGCGAAAGATTAAAGTGAGATCACAGAGTTCAGTAAGATCAGAAAGATCTTTGTAGATCAAACAGATGACGGAGGGGAACGAATAGGAAGTTTACAAGATGGTGCAGAAAGTGCAGTTGTAAAAGAACAAATGATTTAACTAGGCCAAAGCAGAAAGATATTTCCAGCAACTTTGCGTCTCGACGATCCGACATCTCGATTATTTAGTTCTTCTATTTTGGTGTTTTCTTGTTACCGTAATTTTTCTATCCATAATTGAATTTTTCCCTCTTCGAATTCCCATCCGCGAATATTCGTATGTATGTTATCTGTTATAATAACACTTTCAATGGTTTCTACTTCGTAGCAACTTTCAACGGAGATCTTCGTAGATTTTCGTAACACATATTATGAATAGCGTTGAAAGTATTAGTATTTAAGGTATGTTATTTATAATTCCACTAAATTGCACTTGAAGCGGATACATATTTAATACTCGGTGGAAGAAAGAAAAAAGAGAAATAAAAAGGTCCCGAGAAAAAGATAATTCCGAAAGTACAGCTATAAAAAGATAATTCCGAAAGTACAGCTATAAAAAACTAATTCCGAAATTACAGCTGTAAAAAGCAGACCTACAATTTACCTAGGCAAAAGTGTTATATCGTCTCATGAACGTTGCACGTGCCGCCGATATTGCTTCACCGGGATTTTTCCCGGTGAGTTCCGTCGATAACACGCGTTCGATTTGTTACAGAGCGCCACACAGGTACACAGACAGTCGCAATGACAGTCTGTCTACTCCTCAGTCCCCTAATAACTGTGATTACGAGCGCCGATTGAAGCAGCTGAGACGTCACACCGATTGGTGTTGGCTAAACGCCTGCCTCGGCATCGTCGAGGGCGACAACACCCCCGTAGAAGCTTACCTGGCAAGTGGCGGCGACCCCGCTCGCCAATTGACGCATTCTGAGGCTTTACTCCTCAACAGAAGTAGTGCGTTTGACGTCGGGCACACCTTGGTGCACTTGGCTATTAGGTGAGTCGACTACGAGACCGCATTCTTGGACATAATAGCGAACATTATGCAGATATTCAAGGTTAAAGTTGTTTTCTCGTTACTTATGACACGTTGGAAAAAGTAACTTTTTCAAACGAATATTTACTTAAATAACTTGTTACTTTTTCGTCATTTGTTACACGTTGGAACAAAGTAACTTGTTTCTTTCAAGCGAATAATTATTTAAATAATAATTTGTTACTGTTATCGTTACTTCCCGGTAAAAATTTCTGAAAGATACCTAAAGAAAATAAAATGTCTCTTCAGTCAGCAATCTTAGATACCTTTCAGATGTTCGTGTTGTCAGGGTCATTTTAAAAAGTAATTCGTTACTATCATCGTTATTACAAAACGAGTTGTTACAGTTTTCATGACATTTTTCACCAAGTTTTGAGGACCCTTCTTTATGATTCATCGAAGTAACGATTATGTTAATTATCATTACCTAAAGAATATAATTGCTTTACCAGTAATTAATGAAAAAATACACATTGCAAAATAGTTATTAGAAAAAAGTAACTCGCAACAATATTACAAATAACCTGTTACTTCTCAACCTTAATAATATTACATATACACTCGAAGCAAGAAAAGGGAGAGAGAAGTATTTCTTTCGCGCGTATGCTTGCAATATGTAGGCGCATACGAGTCCTAATTCGATATTGGTATTTCAACAGGTTTCAGAGAGAGGATATTTTAGCTACGTTACTGTCGCAAATAGAAGGCTCAGGCTCGGGAGTGAAGAGAGTACCGAGTTACGTTGCCCCTGATCTGGCGGGTCAGATACGCCGGCACGTCACCAACAGTATACGCTTGCGGAAGGGCTCGTTTCCTTGTTATTTTGTCACGGACATGGCCACGTTTGCCTTACCAGCCGAGGTGATTACGACGCACGATTGCAATTGTGAAACGCTTCCTCTCGCGAAATATTAGAGTTTTCGAGAGACACAACGAACGTATATTTCTAATTTGTCGACGTTCCTTAAGGTCGAGGACTTACCGAGTATCGTGCAGGAACAAATGCTGGAGGAATTGTTAGACAAAGAGGCCCAACAGCAACTGGAAGGCGGCGGCGGCGAACCGGCAGCTTTAAATTGGTCTCTGGAGATTACCGAGCGATTAGGCAGTCGTTTGCACGCTCTTTGGAACCGATCAGCAGGCGATTGCCTCTTAGACTCCGCCATGCAAGCTACCTGGGGCGTCTTCGACAGGGACAACGCTCTGAGGAGAGCGCTCGCCGATACTTTGCAACAGGCCGGGCAATTGTAAGTGCATCTTGCAATAATATGTGAACAACAATTGGAAATAGAAATTTTATTGTATGCTGTACAAACGAAAAATGATTGTAGCTTCGCTATTTTCGTATTTTAACTTTCGTCTTAGAAGGATTTGCCATGTTAAAGATGCACGGTGGTTCTGGGACTTGTATAGTACATAATAGAGTTATGTAAAAAATATATGATAATATAGTAATATAATAAAATACAAAAAGTTTCCGATGCTAATCATTTATTCGGGACGAGTCCCGACATTGTTTCAAAGTGGAAATGATGAACGATTGTTTTTGCAGCTTTTACCCCCGCTGGAGAGAATACGAGGCGTCGCAGGCATCTAGAATGTTAGATTTCACCTTAGAAGAAACGCAATGGCAGGAGGATTGGGAGAGCTTGCTGGCTACAGCTGCTCAGCCCGGCAGCGCGTTAGAACAATTGCACGTATTCGCTCTCGCCCACATATTGAGGCGACCTATTATCGTTTACGGGGTCAAGTACGTCAAGAGTTTCCGCGGTGAGGACATAGGTGAGTGCTCGACGAAACACGAGAACTTCGCTTCTGCTTGTTTCAATGATTAGATAGTCGTTTCAGTGTTTAAAATCGGATATTGAGCAAATTTCAAGGAAGATTATTCGACACCGTAGAAAAAGAAACTCGTCATTCTTAGAACTAACAACACGAATATGAAATATCTCATAAAGAGTATATTCATTCTTCAATAATTTTGTCTTAACCCATTTCGGGCCGGGCTGCAGAAATATTAAAATCTATGAGATCCAAGTACCGTTTAGGATAACTGAAACCCAAGGAAGTCGAAAAACCTAAAATAAAAATTTTCCGAATAGCTGTTTTTTCCGAAAAATAGGTAAAGCTAAAGTGGAACGTTGGCCTATATTTGATAAAAATATCTATATATAATTATCTATAATTCTATATAAAGAATACATAGAAATATGTGAAGAATATATGTAAAGTGAAGGTAGAGTTTTTTGAAATAAAAAAAATTTCTTTTCGTAATTCTAAAAAAATATTTTTTAAAAATATAAAAAATGATAAAAATAAATGAAAAATGCGAAATTGTGTCGATCGATTATTTTGGTTGATGATATGACTCGAAGCATTTAGTGTGCAAGTAGATATTACATTTTTTGCACATATTTATTGTCTTTTTATGGCACATCTTGCATCGCCGACATATGCTTTGCACTTGCTTCATCACGTGCTCCCCAGAGACGCGAAGCAACTCACGGAGTCGCTGACTGAATCCAAGTCACCATCATCTCGTGCATCTTCTAGTCTTTCATTGAAAGTCAGCAGAAGAACCGAGGTGATGACGATTCGGAAGTCCCGCGACATCGGCTTTTCCTTTGCAAAGCGGGCAATGAAACATTGCAATTTCCACGCATTCATGATAGCTGAGTCAAAGCACGCCAGTCACAATGGCCAATACCAATTTTTCGATTGAATATTTATCCGACAATTTTGAATGGCTTTGTCATGGAAGTCGACACCTTCTATGCCTTGGTTATCGTTATGGAGGAGGACAGATTGTGGGAACATTACATATTTGCCTTCCTAGATGGAGCCATCCTTCTTGACCTTCTTCTTTTACCAACATGTTTCACTACGGGCATCGAATTTATCTTATCATAATTGATAGTCACCATGACTTCCTTGTTACCTTGCCACCGACAAATCAATATGTTGCTGGTTTTATCGAAGGCAGTGTCGAATTTACTTAACAAATAAAAATGAGAATTAGATTTGCAAATTCAAATTAATCGGATTCATTAATTTCTTACCTCTTGGCAATTCCTTTGCGATTTTCAATTTCGCACCTCCAATTCGAACTTTTTTTAAGACTCCCCTATGTTTCTTCTCCAACATTCGATTTTATTCGTCATTCTACATATTAAGAATGTTCCGAGACCTTGCGAACACTTTGTATAATCTATGTTGAATATTTAAAGACTCGTTCGCCCGGATTAAGAATGCACTCTACGGCTTAAGTATTTATTCTTGCAATTCCGTGTAGTCAATCCAATTTTCGCCGTTGCTTCGAGTGAATTTTCATTTTTTTGGAACGAAGTTTCGTTCCGAGAAATTTAGAGAGTAATGCTTTATTATAGTCACATATAACCTATAATTACGATATATTCAGCTCTGCCATCCAATTATTTAAGTCACCTTTTGTCACTTTTTTTTGACAAGTCATTAAAAAATTCACGTTCGACCAAGATGGATCATTATAATCGTTTTTTTCCTAAATCGCCGTTAAATTTGTAAAATATAGGTGTTCTATATTAATATTTTTGCCGCCTTTCTTAATAAAACTGCTCCTAAAGCGTATTTGTATCGTTTATGCTCTCGGCCTTTCCTTGGTTATAAACTTTCAAACCTTCGTACTATAGAAAGAATTCGCTATATATCAAATTATCCGAAGATAAATTTGAGAAAGTAAGAGTGAGAGAAGGTAAAAGTGTTATTTTTTGAAGTGTTACTTTTTTGCTTAAATGACCTTAGTTATTCTCAGAATTTGACAAAAAATGTCACTTTTGATCACTACTTTGTGCCAGAGAAGTCACTTCTTGTCACCTTTTTTTCCCCCCAAGAAGCAGTAACCATCTCACTTTTTTGTTCCGATGACTGGATAGCAGCGCTGAATATATTCCACAGTTACGAGCTATAATTAAAATCTACACTTATATAGTTGCAATCTAACTCTAGTATCCGTTTTGTTTATTACAGGCTACGCGAGATTCGAAGGCGTCTACCTGCCGCTTTTGTGGGAGCCCTCGTTCTGCATTCGTTCGCCGATCGCCCTCGGTTACACCCGAGGCCACTTCACGGCGCTGGTACCGATCGAGCCTTACGCCTCGTCGCGAATACCGCCTCTGCCGTCCCACCATCACCACGGCGGCGGGAATAGTCCGCTGGAGCAGCTACAGCTGCAGATGCAGACAACGTTCATGCCGCTGATGGATCGCGAGCACAAGCTCCTACCGATACACTTCCTCAATCCTGACGAGGTCGGCCGCGAGGAGTCTATTTATAAGGAATGGCTCGACGTCTGCAGGACTGAGGGTGGTATCCTCGTCGCCCAGCAGAAGCTCCACAAACGACCGCTGCTCGTGGCGCAAATGCTGGAGGAGTGGCTGAATCATTATCGTAGATTAGCGTGAGTAGCAAATCACCTTTCCTGATCCTCTTGACGTTTGGCAACAGTTCGAATTACTAATTATTCAACTAGAAGCCTTCTGTTTCCTCGTCGCACAAATTTTATCGAGTTTTTATCAAACCCATTTTACCTTACACCTTCCTTAAAACGTGATGAAATCATGAGAAAGATAGGCTAAAAAGGCAGATCGCATATTATATTAGTTTTATGATTATTTATCGATTGTTAAAACGAAAGGAAAGATTTTGCGACATTTTACAAATGCGTTTCAATCAATTACAAATGTCATTTTGTGGGCACGTCCTTTCATTTCAACGTATTTCCCATATTATATACTTCGCAAGAATTTTCGGCATGCGTTTTCTCGCTTCTGGCGTCAAACAAGACGACTGCAACGAGAGACCAGAAGTCTTAACTCTAACTTAACTTCAATTTTCTAACTTTCTAACTCTAATTGTAATTCTAATTCTAACAATTCTAACTAATGGTTACAATGAGAATTACGTATTTTCTTTCTCTTTTTTTCACTTGTTTTCGTTCGAGTTGAATGTAATTAATAGTACCTAATTACTCAGACTTAATTATATTCTGGAAAAAGGGAATCGCGCAATTTCTCGAGTTACAATCTCTTCTCTCTTTTACGATGTTACAGTCAAACCAACGACGCACCATTCTCGAGACCACCGACATTGCAGGATTACAGCAGCGACGGCGATACCGAGGACGAGTAGAAGCGAGGTAATCCCACGCGTTGGGACTGTGACATGAGAAGCATCCTTTCGCAGAAATTTCGTGGTGTTGTTTCATTTGTTTTCCCGCCGGAACTCTCGGAGAGGACTTGGAAACTCCTCTCCTCTCTCCTTTCCTCTGTATTTTATTCATTTTTGCTTTACGACATGTACAGGAGCCTCGGGGACTCTCTGTAATTTTAACGTAAAGATCTCTAAATAAAGTACAGGGGAGAAAGTTCCCGAACCCCTCCCCCTCTGCCCCCTCCTGCGAAGTACATACTCTAATGCAATCGTGAGCCAAGCTGTACCACATCCACACACCTGTGAAACATGGATGCTTCTCGGCGGAATTAGGATTAGGAAAGAGAGACGGGAGATGTGCCCGCGTGAAATACTTCGTCGGATAACTCGAGCACCATCGGGATACCACCACGTCCATACGTACATATACATTCTCTCACACTGGCAATGTACCGTCGTTAAATCGAATTCTCGAGCGCTGCATAGAGGAGGTCGTGAGGTTCGTTGAGACTCGACGAGCCGGCACACGGAAGCTTTCGCAGAGTCGATGATTAGCTTGTTTTTGTTATTTCTTTTCCGAGGGATCTTTTCCCGACTGGTCATGCTGATGACTCGTCGAGCTCGCTGTCAGGATGAAACGGTCGTTCCGAGACTACTCGTCTCGGCGAGGTGCGGTGAGCGCGATGATTATCTTCTGTAGCCGGACGTTTTCGGGATCGAGCGTGCGTTACTTCTTAAACATTCATTCATTCGTGCGGCGCGATTTTCTTGATTTTCGTCCTTTCGCGGCAGAGGCAAAAGGGAAAAGAAAGAAACTTCGCTGGCCTCTTCTCCCTCCAGCAGTGTACCGAATCTAGTTTCTCGAGATGGAGAGAAGAGGGCGCGTCGAGTATGTTATATATTTATATATATATATGTATATGTATAAATATCGAAATGTTTTTGCGGTACGATACGTACGATTACGCGGGTAAGTGTTATATTATATATATGTATACAATTCATTGCCAGTGACATTTCGGGTTGAAAGTGTAGAGAACATTCGTTTGTTACACGTCGGATGTCGTTTTTTGCATAATAGAAATTTAATCTCTAGGCTATCGAAGGCGGAATATAACAATTTTTTCACAGATAGTTTGTAAAGATATTAGTCTCGAACGAGAGAGTGCAAGAGAGGGAGAGAGAGTTTAACCTGTGTTTTAGAGCAATTCCTCTCTTTTCCTCTCCCCCCCTCTCTCTCACTCTCTCTCTCTCTCTCTCTCTCTCTCTCTCTCGCAAAATTACAAAATTTCCTAGCGAATCCATACGGGCAAATTTTTCTTCGCGCATTTTCGGAAGAGCGCTCGTTCGTTCGTTTATTCATTCATCCGTCCGTCCGTCCATCTGTTCGTCGCGTTCCATTTTTACGACGAACGGAGGAACACGCGGGGTGTCCCATTGGCTGTTTTGCAGTCGATTAGTGTCTCGACGGAGGGATTTGACCGGCGATTTCAGCTCTCGTGATTAATATCGAAGATGAGGAACTCGCCGTGCGCGAACAGGCCCTTGGAAAGAAACGAAAAACAATAAGAATAAAATGAAGCGACGAAAACGATCGATTTAATTAATTCGAGACCAATTTGACGGGACAAAGTCGAAACTCGCAGCGGAAAATCTCCGATATCGATGGTCAGCGAAGTCCAATGACCGACGACTCATTTCACGGGGAAACAGGCGGAAGATAATAGCTTGGTGGTCAATTGCATTACCGCTGGAGAAAACAGGAGGAGAGAAGCCGCGTTGGTCGCCTCGTCCCTCGCGTCTCTTCCCTCGATCCCGAATCGGTCCGTGACTTCCGTCGTTCGTCGAGCGTCGAGCAATGAGACGGGACCACCCCCCGACCCTCACCCCCTGCGCGAGAGGTGTATAAAGGTCGATAAGTTTTCTGTGTATAATCGTCTTTAACTCACTCGTTACGACTCAGAGTTGTGTGTCAAAGTTGATTCTCACTGTCCGTCTACACGGCTGCAGACAAATGTCCGTCAGTCCTCCGTCAATTTTGTATAGCATTCTCAGGCAAATAGCATGAGCTTTTCTCAAGATATTTAAAAATGTTTTGCATATATAATAGAAATTTGATCTGTAATGTTCATAATGTAAAAACTTGCAATCACACGGAGAAGAAAAATTAGTTATACAAGCATTATACATGTATAGGGTGCCCCAAAATTCACGCAAGATTTGAATTTTGCGCCATTTGTGCGGTAAAGTGTTACCAATGAAAAAAGAAGACAGCGTGACAGCTGACAGTTCAGGGTTATCAAAAATGGAGCGCTACAGGAAAGAACAAGGCGTTTTCATTGTTGAGCAATATTTAAAAAATAATGAAGGTTTGGCAGCTAGAGTTCGCAATTTTCGTACAAAATATGGTCGGAATAGTGATTTAACTTTATCAACTGTAAAGATATTAATTAAAAAATTTAGGGAGACTGGATCAATTAGTGATTTTGCATCCACAACGTGTCACTATTTGGTGCGGATTTTGGGCTGGAGGCATCATCGGACCATTCTTCTTCGAAAATGCGGCTGGTCAGGCAATAACAGTTAATGGTACTCGCTGTCGCGACATGATAATCCAGTTTTTTGTGCCTAAATTGCAAGATATAGATATGGACGACATGTCGTTTCAATAAGACGGTGCCACATGCCATACAGCCCGAGAAACAATTCAATTACTGCATGAATCATTTCCTTTCCCGTTTTGGTGATCAGAATTGGCCGCCCAGATCATGCGATTTAACGCCGTTGGACTTTTTTCTTTGGGGCTTTTTGAAGTCTAAGGTTTATGCCAACAAGCCCACTCACGCCTTGAAGGAGGAAATTGAGTGCTGTATCAACGAAATTCAGCCATATTTATGCAAAACGGTCATGGAAAATTTCAACAAAAGTGTACGTATGTGCCAGCAAATTCGTGGTGGCCATTTACCTGATATGCTATTCCATACATAACCCTATACTGTATACTTTATGAATCAATAAAAAATTTACAATTTTTAATAATAAACCTGTGTTTTCTATCAAAATTACTTCTTACGTGAATTTTGGGACACCCTATATAATAACAACAACACATGTAAATTTTGTCGTTATTGTACGTGTATATATTTTGAACATTGACTATATCTAAATATAGTCTGTCCAACCTTCGATCGATTAGACGTTGGAAGGTGGACTACAAATTAATACTCCGCGGGCGCGTTAAAAGACTGAGCGAATTTTTCGGCACGATATTTCGTCGGTATCATTATCCTCCCGCGAAAAATAATTATTCGCAACCATTATCCTGTATTCTCCATACTTAGAACGAGTTTGTTACGGCAGCTAACGAGCGATTTCTGTTCTGCATTACACGTTGAAGAACGTTTCTATCGTTGTCTAACAGCAGCTAGATGTGACCGCATGAGAAAAAAGTTAATATCAATTTAAGATTCATGTTTTTCATATATAAACAAGAATACATATAATCTTATATGAAGATAAAAATTGCTCTTACATGAAGAAATTAGATATAGTTATACTATTAAAATGTCACGTTTTTATTATATAAGAATAATTTTCATGAATAAGAGGAAAAAAATATTGACTAGAAAGAACGATATATTCAAATTAAAAATTTTATCAGTTCGAAGATATCGTTCTTTCTAGTCAATATTTTTTTCCTCTTATTCATGAAAATTATTCTTATATAATAAAAACGTGACATTTTAATAGTATAACTATATCTAATTTCTTCATGTAAGAGCAATTTTTTTTTTCTCAGTTTATGAAAGTTATTCTTAAATAACAATAATATGATATTTTTAGTGAAACTATATTCTCTATGTGAAAGTTTCATCTTCATATAAGATTATGTATTTTTGCTTATACATGTGAAATTGAATTTTGAGTTGATGCTAGCTTTTTTCTGCGCATAAATACCTTAATATAAATCCGTTGAAGGATGTTTTAATGTAGGATTACCGGTTGCTTATCTGCCGCCGACAATTTAGACAGATAGTGCGAATCAATCTTTAAAAAGAAAATTAGCGCGAAGCGGGTGGGCACTACAAACGAGCAACGATCTGTTCCTCCAATCGGCGATCGCGGAGGTGCACTAAGCGTTATACGTATGTTCCCCCTTCCCTCTCCTTCCTCCTCCCCTCCCTACCCCTCTCCACATACAACACACATATAAACTGAGAGAAAAACTACTTAAAGATAATAAACATTTATTTTCTCAGTGTATATATATATATATATATATATATATATATATATATATATATATACACACTGGTGTCCCAAAATTCACGCAAGAAGTAATTTTGATAGAAAACACAGGTTTATTATTAAAAATTGTAAATTTTTTATTGATTCATAAAGTATACAGTATAGGGTTATATATGGAATAGCATATCAGGTAAATGGCCACCACGAATTTGATGGCGCATACGCACACTTTTGTTGAAATTTTCCACGACCATGAAATTTTTCGTGAGCTTGTTGGCATAAACCTTAGACTTCAAAAAACCCCAAAGAAAGAAGTTCAACGGCATTAAATCGCATGATCTGGGCGGCCAATTCTGATCACCAAAACGGGAAAGGAAATGATTCATGCAGTAATTGAATTGTTTCTCGGGCTGTATGGCATGTGGCACCGTCTTGTTGAAACAACATGTCGTCCATATCTATATCTTGCAATTTAGGCACAAAAAACTGGATTATCATGTCGCGACAGTGAGTACCATTAACTGTTATTGCCTGACCAGCCGCATTTTCGAAGAAGAATGGTCCGATGATGCCTCCAGCCCAAAATCCGCAGCAAATAGTGACACGTTGTGGATGCAAAATCACTAATTGATCCAGTCTCCCTAAATTTTTTAATTAATATCTTTACAGTTGATGAAGTTAAATCACTATTCCGACCATATTTTGTACGAAAATTGCGAACTCTAGCTGCCAAACCTTCATTATTTTTTAAATATTGCTCAACAATGAAAACGCCTTGTTCTTTCCTGTAGCGTTCCATTTTTAATAATCCTGAACTGTCAGCTGTCACACTGTCTTCTTTTTTCGTTGGTAACACTTTACCGCACAAATGGCGCAAAATTCAAATCTTGCGCGAATTTTAGGGCACCCTATATATATATATATATATATATATACATAAATATACATATGTATATATATATACACACACACACACACATATATATAGTGTGGGTACTATAATATCATATTTACTTGAATGTAAATTCTTTTAAATAGAACAGACCATTTCTTTCGTGAAAATTTTAAGAAATAGAGAGAGAATAAGATGATTTAAAAAAAAAAATGTATATTTTCTCTTTCATTTGGGAAAGAATTTTTCTTTCTAAGTACAAAAATATGTATATTAGTATTAGTAAATATATTATCAGTACCCACTGAATAAATATTACTTCTTGGATATTTTTTCTTTCAGTGCATATATGTATGCCTCAACACTCATTAGATCTAATTAGTCGCCAGCGGGATATGTTTTTTCTCACGAGCGTTGAGGCATACACAGGCAGGTTTTTCCGCGTCTCTTCTCCCCTCAGCTGCATATCTCGTGTACTTACTCGTGATCTTCCTCCCTCCCTCATCCTTCCGCCGCCGAGTCTCGAGTGATATATACCTATCTCATTTTAAATAGTGAAAAACGTGTGACATAGGGACAACCAGAAGAAAGAAAAAAAAAATAGCGAAAAAAGAGCGCGGCTGTGCGCGTGACGCGCTCGGTGTGTACGCACGAGGCGGAGAGCGTTCGCTGAACTGACCGCTTTTCCAACGTGCGCATCGATGGAAACTAGGAAACAGACGTGCGAAAAATCGCGCTTTCCTCTGTGGCTAAAAAAACGGTAAAAAACGGAAAAAAAGGAAACAAGCATTGTGTGTGATTCCCCCCATCGTGTTGAATAAATAAAAATGAATATATATATATATATACACACACATATATATATATATATATATATATATATATATATATATATAGAAAGAGAGATATTATATATATATATAAAATACTATACGACGTACCGTAAATGGAACTTTTATAAAGCGATGAGAAATTAAAAGAACAAGTGGCACGTATTTCAGCATTAAGATTATTAAAAAGAATACACACAGACACACGTTCACTCACAAGGGGAGACCGCAAATCCGGACTCTTCGATTTGAATCAACTTCTGTGAATATGTTGAGGGACTCAATACATCAATAACGGTATGCGTAACTTTTATTGCAAACATTTTTCTCTGTCTCTTGTCTTTAAGAGTTATACGTAAAAAACTGGAAGCGCCCTTTTGACTTTAAGATCGGAAAGCATACCTTTCAAGTGAAAAACGGACACGAATTACGCATATGGTTATTCATGTACTTGAGTTCTCTCCACATACTAAATTTGATCGAGATCGAAGAGTCCGGGTTCGGCGTGTTCCTTTGTCAGTCACATTCACACACATACACATAAACATGACATCCCTAACGACATATTCGCGAACGAACACATTTTAAGAACGATCGTAAACCCTAATCAAAAAGTACAAAAAGATTCGCGAGAGGAGGAACGGGGACATTTTCTCTCGCCGGGGAAACGTCCTCGTCGTCGTAAGGATAGTCTTCGTTTCTACTAATTAGTTAATTCTAATGATAAAACAAGTAGCCTCTAGTCCTCTTTGAATAACGTAGCACATCATTTTTCTTTTTCTCGCGTATGTTAATGAAGAAAGAGAGACAGGAAGGGAACGAAAAAAGAAAAGGGAGATAATAGCGAAAACGACCGACGATCGCGGTCCCGCTCGGGGCTGGATTTAGCTCAATTTGACGAAACCGAGGAAACAAGGTGGACGTGTTCCGCTCATTCCTTTCCAAGAGATACATAGAGAAATATTAAAAAAAAATGTACACGCGTTATTCAATAATATAATTGAGAGAGAAAACATCAAATTTTAACGATACCATCACGAACATCGAAATATCGAATAACAGAATTTTATATCCCGTTTCTTTTTTCCTTAAATCCGGCGTAATGAGGTGGATCTTCTCGGTTTCTTAAGTATTTATTTTTGCTAATTGAAAGAGAACTTCTCGAGAATTCCTTCGCCGCCCTGAAATGCGTCTGTATTCGCGTCGAACTCTTCAAATTTCTCGAAGTGGAATCTCACTCGAAACAAATGAAAAATGGCAGCTCGTAGCGATAGTGAAAATACTGCCACTCGAAATCGCAAGAGTGAATGTTTCATTCAAGCTCCGAGTAGATTCTGATTCCATATATACTGTTTCAATCGATTGGAGTGAATTCGTTCTTGTGAGACGGTACAAAAAAAACAATTAATATCTATTCAAGGCTCATTCTCGTGTATAAATAAGAATACATAATTTTATATGAAGAAAGCTTGTTTTTATACATGAAGAAATGCTCTGTATAATTCCACTAAAAATATCTGCATGTTATCTAAAAATAACTTGCATGAATTGAGAGGAATAATATTGAATATATACCAACTGATACAATTCTTAATTTAAATACATAATTTTTTCTATCAAGTACTTTTTCCTTTCAATTCGTAAAAATTATTCTTGTGTGTGAAACAAGAATAACAAGAATGACATATTTTTAGTGGAACCGCATAGAATTTCTTCATGATATAACAGATTCACTCTTCAGCCTTGGGTGAAGATATTCGCTCCACGATTCGGAGAGCGGGGAATTCGCTCGATGCGAGCGAAAAATCACTGGAATTTGAGTGAATTGGCTGTCGTTCCGCTTTTCGAGTAAAAACTCACTCTGAGAAATTTAGAAAAAAAGAGAGAGATAAACCCGGCCCTGACGATCGTCTTAAACGAAGGTAGGGACTATTATTCAGCCTGGTACTTGCGGATATAGCGGGCACACGATAAAGATTCACGTATTTCCCCGCAAATAAAAGAAACAGAAACAGAAAGAGAGAGAGAGCTCTTCGAGGAGGGAAAGTCTTCGGAAAGGGGACGAAACGCGATGAACTACTCTTTCTCGCGTGCTTACCGACACAATCGTCGGCAGTCGACGGGTTCTCATGACGGAAACGCACAACCCTTCGTCGGAACCGTTTCGGAAATCGAATCGTCCGGGCACGAAACGAAGGGCTGTAACTTGTTTACCGATCAGTCACGGCGGAAGCTGAATCTTTTCATCGAACTAAAGTCCTTTGATGTTTTCGCTGTAAACTAAATTATTACTGACGATTCATCGAAGCGTGGTTTTTGGGACCTCAGAGTTCGCTCTCTCTCTCTCTCTCTCTCTTTCCCGCAATTTTCCCTGCTTCATCGACCGAGCCTTCTCCTTCGTCGGAGGTATTTTTAGCGAGAGGAAACTATTCAAACGCAATTCGCGAACCACCTTCCGACGGTGCTCTCGATTCAAATTATCGATACCACTCTCCTGCTGTTCGAGTTTTTGCGAGCTTCTGTTGGGAAAAGCGGTGGGCGTTCTTCACTTCAACCTCGGGCTCGATTTTACATACGCGTTTCGCATTAAAAATTCCACTCGGCTGAGAAGCAAAATTTCCTCCCGCCACTTGAGAGTTTCATGGACTCCGCGTTGGATTCCTACGAGAAAGAAAGAAAGAAAAGGTAAAAGAGGAAAGAGGATACCGCGCGAATCGTGGCCCTCAGCGAGAGTATCGACGAAGGAAGAGGAGAGAGAAACCGGCGGGAGAACTCGCGAGAGGCCGAAAGAATTTTCCTCCTTCCCGTCGGGCAAACGAACTTTCTGACGAGGGTTTCGTTTCTGTCCGGCGAGGTCCCTTCGATTGGTAACTAATCCCCGAAATTACAGCGGTATCTCGATCCGCGCGCTCTCGCGGGGCCGCAACCGGCGCGCGCGCCCGCTGTCTCTGCGAGTGACAGAAGCCGAGAGTTACCGCTTGTCATTATCATCGTCGCTGTTGTGTTTCGCATCGACGATCGTTACTCACGAGAGGAGAAGGAGGAGGAGAAGGACGGCTGGGAAAAGCGTGAAATCGTCGAAGCCGAGGCCCTCCGTCGCAGAATCTGTCTTGTCACAGACTCGTGCTCCGTCGCACGACAGCGATGTCCGAAGATCGTTATTTCAGAAAAAAGGAGGAAAGTATAAACACACAGATGGGAATTTGTAATACTCTCTCTGAGCAATGTTGCGCGTTCGTCCGATGATTGATCGCCCGAATTCCGCTGTTGTCGTCCCCGACGACGATCTCAAACGTCGCGCTCTCGCTAACGCACCGGAAATTTCAATGCAAAACGTCGAATATGATACGCGTGTATATATATATATATATATATATATATATATATATATGCACGATCGTGTGAAGTTTAGTTTGCGAAAAGCTCCGTTTTTTTGATCGTTTGTATTTCGGAATTTATTTAATGCCTCGACATTCTCGTGCTTAAACTTTCGTCTTAAAATGTCCTAAAGAATTAGTCATGTTAAGAATATACGTTGATTTTGGACCCTGTGTAGAATTTTTTTACACAAACAAGTTTTATCTTCATATAAGATTATAATAATATTTCGTATGTACGAAATCGGAAGTTTTTATCGGGAGGAATGAAACCATCTTGAGAATTCACTTTACTCAGTGATTCAGAGATACAAGGTTTAAGTTTTATTGAATCTTTTAGCAAAATAACCCAATTTTTTTCAAAGTTTTCAAATATGAGCTTTTACAAGTCGAGAGAAGAAGAGAATTCCGAGTTCGCTGAATTATAAATCCGAAAATGGCCATTTCCCCCGATATGAATTTATCACTCCTTAACTATCGGTATACCTTCCCGATTCTTAAGCTGAAACAATATTATACGTGACGTTCATACAAGAAAAGGAACTTGGAGTTAAAAAGACAGCGGTTTTCGGCATGCGTCCAAAATGAAGTCCATGAACAAAAAAGAAGTGATCATAAAACCGTAGATATTTTTCCAACAACAAACTTTACAGCGCATTCACGTCCAATAATTGAATTTATTCTTTAAATTTTTTTGAAAATTTACTTTTTTAATCTTTTCAATGATGTTGATACATGTGTGTGCACACACACACATACACAAGAAAAAGTGCTAGATTCAAGTATAAATAATTACTTCAATACTCTTTAACAAATTTTTATTTGAATCAAGTAATATTTATTTGATCCAAGTAAAATATTTTCCAAGTAAATTATCCAAGTAAAATATTTACTTGGTCTAAATAAAACTTACTTAATCCAAATAAAAATTGGCAAGGAATATTGAAGTAATTATTTACATATGTCTAGTATTTTTTTCTATATATGTTCGGATATATTCAGATATGTTCAATTTCTTTTGTTTAATTTGAACATTGTTGACGAAATATAACGAACATTACCGTGAATAAACATTTATCACAAAATTCCATGAGAAAGGGGAGATCTCGTCATACGATTGATATGACAGATGACACATTTATGTCACATAAAAATCGATCAATTAAAATTAACTGATTAATTACATTTTCTTCTGATTTGAATAAATTCATCTCTGAAGAGAGATTAATCATTCTCGGGAGATAAATTTTCCCGTTGGATGAGTTCCGAGGTTCATCGAGGTAAAAGTGTTGCGACCTTCCTCTCGCTGACTCAACTTTGAATCGTCCATCCTTCACGATGGCTCCGAGTGAAATCGATCGAGAACGTACGGTCGATCACGAAGCGAGGAAACTGCGCGAGGAAAGCGCGCGTGAAACGACCGTGTCAGACTCGTCAGACTCGAAGGATCGGTAGCTCGTTATCTTGAAATCGCTGAATCCCTCGTGGAAAACACATTCACGAAAAGAGCGCCGAGCTCAATCCGACAATAACGAAAGTTGGGCGATCCAGCGAGTGAACGCGCGACAATATTCAGAACGATATTTTCGATCTCTGCTTGTGTCTATTTTTGCGAACGACGGATATCGCTGGAAAATTGTTGCGGTAACTCCTCGGCTTCCGGCATGACGAAGTACGAAAGTAGCGAGCTTCCTCTCGCTCGAGCGTCATTCTCGATATTAATTGTTGTCGATAATTGTAACAATATCACCGACAATGAATTACAACTACAGCCAATGCGTATGATAATAAATTACGATATAATCAGTGTGATAACGATTAATATCGAAAATTTCACTTTTCGGATATTAATCGTCGACGGCCGGAGACAGAAACGGCGGGTCTTTTCGGCAGGATAAGAAATGTTGCGAGCTACGACGCTCCGGAGGTGCGTGCGTGCGTGCGTGCATGTGTGTGTGTGTGTGTCTGTGTGCGTGTATACATGTCTGTGTGCGTGTATGTATGTGTGTACGTGTGTTTTCTGTTCCTTAATTGATTTGATTTCGAAGTTATTAAGCAAGTGTTTTCTCGCTCTCGGCAGGTGATAAAGTTTTAAGAATCTAATCGAATCAGAGACACTGAGAGAAGTCATATATATATAAATATATATATATATATATATGAAATAGATCTTCTATTGGCACATTTGCTCCGTGGAACGAGATGTCTCGTCTAAGTAAGAATCACCCGAAGCGAATGTGCTAAATAATATATCGATGTACAATAATTCTATAAATAACAATTTATTATTATTATTATTATTACGATGAATTATAATTATTATTATAAATACTATAAATAAGGAAGCATCGAGGTGAATCAATAAATGCTGAATTACTTTACATCACCCTTGTCTTCATTGAGGAAACTCCTCGGAGTTTATTCGACGGGAGGAATAATTTTGTGATAACCATTAATACGATCGAGTTTGTATTCAAATATATTCGATGCATACGTTACCACGGGATAGTTTAGGAGCACTGTTCAAATAAACAGTTTCATGCGATTTACGAATATTGCACTCACACAATGCCTTCTCTTGATTTTGTTTCATCCGATCCGGACTGGTGATGTTTTTTTCAACTAATCGAATTTCCTTCGTAATGAACATTTTCCATATTTCATGAAAACTATTCTAACGACAATTTATATTCATCAAGATTTTCAGTTTTCCGCGAAGTTACCCGTGAGATTTCTTTTGATTTCTTTTGATAAACATTCAGCCGGAAAAAAGAGTACGTCCTTTCACATCTTGAATCAATATTTCCAAAATTTTGTTTGTTAAAATGTTATTGTATTAAAAATTGCGAAATCTCCTCTGAATTGACCCTTGATTTTGATCTTTGTTCGATTTTTGTTTCTTCTTTCAAGAAGAGAAATCTGGGAGGTCAATTAAAAAAAGATATCGAACTAAAATTTAAAACTTGTGCAGAGGTAAGCTCTTCGAACATGACGATGGAACTTATTTGATCGCAATAAGGAAGAAAAAGATGCGATCGAGGGTGGCCTCCAATCTTCATCAAGAAGCCTATTGCAGTCCCTGGCTCTACTCGGGGATCTACGACTGGAAGATAGGCTCCGGACTTCCTGTAAAACAACGAAGGTTCAATTCATTTCCTCTTAATATAAAACATCCATGTATCCTAGCTCGACGAATGCGTGCGCGTGTACAACAAAATGGAAACCCAAATTGAAAAACAAGGAATGAAAATAAAATGAAATTAAATAATTTTTATTTTCACACTGAAATTTTTATCAGAGAGATAGAGGGAGAGATGGAGAATAAAATATTTCATTTCATATCGAGCGTCCGCGCACGAGATTATTATTATTATTCACCAGCGAATTAATACGATTGGACAGGATTGGATTAAATGTGGAATGTAATCAGCGGATCTGACATCGCTACATTCATCAATTTGCCGTTTGCTTTATCGCGCGAAGGTCTGGATTAAGACACGACAGCCGAGGCGCGGGCTTTCGGGAAATCTCGCACGCCTTTCCGGCCTATTTCCCCGACGGTGAAACAGAGAGGTGCGAAGGGGCAGGGAAGACGAGCAGTTCCTTACATATTACATGGCTCTACGTGACTGGATTTATCGACGGCGACCCGGCCAGTAAATACGCCCGGTCGTCCATCTGGGAACGAACATTCCATTTTCGGGATGCCTCGGCGCGAAATGCTGCCGGAAGTCGAGTCCCATCTAAATAACTGATTAAGCAGTTTCACCTCCGGCGCCATCGGCTGCTCGAGAGGAATCGTGTCGACGTTAAGCGTCTCACGTCGCGAAAATTCAACGAACGCGTTAGTGCGAAATAAAACGCAGTTAACGTTTCTTAATTTTCTTTTCATCTCTCTCTCTCTCTCTCTCTCTCTCTCTCTCACTTTTCCTTTTCCCTTTTTATCATTATTTTTCGTGGGAATTACGTCGTGTAAATTATTATGGCACGTAGAACGAAAACACGTGCGGGTTCATTTAATTCTAAAACGCGGCAACGAAGAATTAGTTTCCGGTTAGTAGTGAATTTTTAATTTCACCTCGCTACATTCCAATCTGTTAAAGCGTCATGCATCACTCGGAGAATCGAAATAATTGTCTTTAGAAATAACGTGCTTCTTTATTTTCTCTCTTCCTATTTTTACTTCTTTCTATTTTTTTCTTCTTTTTTTAATTTTATTTCTCCCTTTTTTCTTCTTTCTCTCATTTTTATTCTTATCTTTATATTTGCTTTAATATTGTACTTTAATCTTATATATATTATCTTTATAAATTTATCTTTATTTATTTATATTATCAATTTATCTACCTATATTCATCTCGTGTTATATTATATAGTTATCTGTATCTAATTTAATCATATTACCTTTATAAATTATTATTATATTATTATTATTATTATGTTACCTCTATAAATTATTATTCTATATCATTCTATATTATTTTAATATTATTTTATTTTATTTTATGAAATTAATATGGCCATTCAACAATCACGTCACACAACG
This sequence comes from Dinoponera quadriceps, assembly GCF_001313825.1. Lineage (NCBI taxonomy): Eukaryota > Metazoa > Arthropoda > Insecta > Hymenoptera > Formicidae > Dinoponera > Dinoponera quadriceps. Next base: position 1,143,303 of record NW_014554664.1, on the reverse strand, counting down.
AGTCGGGGCCATCTATTAACTTGCATGACAGTCTATGATGGCAGGGAAGGGAGAGGTAAATGCCATGGAACGTCATATTAAATGACGTAACTTTTAACTACGAATGCGCGTGGTTATTCACTTTGTTCACATTTGTGATACATTGGGTTATATGTGGCGAGAATTTTTAAGTTTTAACATGATTTTGTGTTGATAATTAAAATGTTAATTTTGAAATATTTATTCTTTTAAATACACAACTTTTACTAATCAAAATTATAAAATAAAATAATTAATTTGATATTATGCCTAAACATTATTTGTATTTTAGAAAAAGATAATAGCGTGCAGTCTATTAATTATTAACCACTCTATGCTTATAAGCTGTTTTTTGTTATAAATTCTCTTTCGTTATTCTATGTGAAGATAGGACAGAAGTGGAATTCCACATATTGTGTAATATTGGAATGGGGTTTAAATACTTGATGACTTAATGGCGAAATGTGACGAACGGAGAAGAGAAATTCCCAAATTTCAAGGGACGTAATTGTTGCATGGTTCGTTAAGTTTTACAGTTCAATTAAATGAAAACTAATTGTGCATTCCATATGCTTTTGAGGAATTCTTGAATCAGAGAACGCTGGATAAAATATACTCTTTCTCTTTCCGCATTTCGCGAAAAACTGACATCGATATCTATATTTCAGAATTACATTTAAACAGCGCTTAACTAACGTTTCACCCGAATAATTTCCACTGAATTACATCCCTATACCCGACGCTTATCGAATAATATGTCAATCGAGACAATTGATACGCACGATTGGTGCAATTTGCGAGTAATTCACGACTCTGTGCCTACGTTTGTTCACGTGTGACCGCCGCCGCGTCCGTTCGCGGAATATTTTCGCATTTGATATTCACTTGCCGCTACGTCGATCTCTCGGACGATACGTACTTGCGCGAGCACGCGCGCGAATCCGGGGGAAAAGAATATTAATTTATCCGGAATATTAATATCATTAACAATAGTAATAACAAAATAACTAAAAGGCGCGGCGCGTGATGATCGTAACGACACGCATTCACGTCGATAAACGAGCGACACGCGCTTTTTCGCTATTTTGCACGCGCTATTTCGCTTTTCACGGGTGGGGAACGTTTCTCGTTGCATTTAATGTTCGCGCTCCATAAATTCGCGTTGTTATCCGCATTGCATCGCGAATTCGCTCGCGGTACACGCCGTGTTTCACTTTTTCGTCTCTCCCTCTTTCCCTCTTTGTTCCTCTCCCCTCTCTCTTTCTCTCTCCCTCTCTTACGTTCTTTTTATACGCGACGAATTAATGTTTAACTCGGTACACAAATCCCAATTTCATTTCCACCGTGTTTCGACGACCACCGCGTTTCGTCCGACGTGGCGAGCGTTGCTGTGTATTTCTTTTTTTCCCCCCCGTTTTTTGCCTCTCTCATTCTCATCGTGGGGAAGAGAGAATATTTCCATAGAGCGAAAAGATTTATATTCTGCCTGGTGCCGGGTCAAGAGGAAGAGGAGAACAGTAGTGCATCGTTGTTTGACACGGAGATTAACGGACAGACCGGGCGGAGTCAATGATGAATCGATGATCAATCCGAACTGATAGCATTAAAGGAGCACAATAGTGTCCTTTTAGGAAGACTTAATGTAAAACTAACTTAACGTAGAACTAAAATTTCGACTCGGATAAATTCTGGAGTCACGTCCTTTTTGCTACCTAGAGAGAAAGCAACAATAATTTTTTATAAATTCTTGATAGTTCTCGACAAAGCATTACTTATATTAATGTAACACGTTCAAATCCACTTTCATTTAGCATAATATCTGATTTAATAAAAATTTAGAGAAAGAGAGAGAGAGAGAGAGAGAGAGAGAGAGAGAGAGAGAGAGAGATAATCTAATAAAGATTAAATATCTAGTAAAAGTCTAATAAAGAAGTTACGAAGTATCATTCAAACCTATACAGACAAGCACCACTGCGCAATTTGCTGCGCCTCCCTCTTATTTATATTTCGCCTGATTATCAGGATTTAAATCCGTTGCCGTTAGCATTCAGTAGCTGAAGCGTGTTTTTCGTCATAAATCTTGCGCGGGCGCGCGTCTCTCTCGTGCGAAATCGGGTCCGGTGTTTCTCTTCAACGTATGGGAGCGCGCGAGAGCAAACCTCCCCCGACAATTAATCCGTCTGGAGAGTATTAATCACACCCCGGACCGTGGCGACTCGATCCCCGTCGTGTGCGTGTACAAACAGACGGCGATAGCACAAGCTCGCGCGTGGGTTCGTTTTACTTTCGACAATTACAAAGAAAGGAAAATATTTTCGCGTCGCGGAGCGAGCTCAAACTTTACGGGGGTAACGGTAGCGGACGAATAATACAGGACGACCTAAGGAAAAGTGGAAAGCGCGCGGAATTTAACATTTAGATTGTATCTGACATTAAGAATTTAAGGGGAAACGTCCAATCGAGTTCAGGCACTAGTAAAATATCTGGGAAAAAGAAGAACCGTATCTCTGTTTCCTTATTCCGTCTTCCTCGTCGAAAAGTTGGATGCACTTTGCGCGGTACCTGAAGTATTGATATATAAACTCTATTAAAAATATAATATGTACGTTAGATATCTATTATTATTACTTATAACTATTTCTATAATGTATAATATTTGATATACGCAAAAATTTCAGTCTTCACTGTATAAAAGTGAAGCGGAAATTTGCGAAAGAGACCAGAACTTTTACACCCGTCTTATATTTTATCAATTTCATCACTTGATGACTGAATACAGATTTATAAGTGACTTAAGGCAATTTCAAAGCTAAGCCTGAAATTAATAATGGAACTTCCTGCCGACCGCGCAGACGACTTAAGGTTGGGTAATAAGGTAATTTAATTGCAACGTTCATTTTCAATTCGAAGGGTGACTTCCAATAAACTCTGATTAACCTAACCGATAATTTACAATCGTTGCCTCAGTTAAGTGTTACTTCGTTTTGTTAAATTAGACCTAACTCTGATTTTTTTTTACGTTACTTCACCGACAGAGGATAGAGAGATTGGCTCAAAATCCATTAAAAACGTTAAAAACTTACACTATAAAGTAGCATTGTCAAACAAATTACTTACCGCTGATTTATTTTAATTTTCACGTGAAAAAAGCTGAGAAAAATTTCAATACAACGAAAAATTAAACGACGCTAATAACACAACCAAATGCGCTTGCAGACAGAAACTGCCGCTTCAGCTTGAACTACTGCACACGGTAGACGAAGTTCATATACTGTCTGACAGAGTTTAATACATTACAGCCGAGAAACATGAGTATGTCGGTTTACCATACCAATGTCAGTTATAATGCTTCTCCTTTACTGCTGGAAATTAGTATTGGCAACTCTGTTGTTCGTCGACCGGTTTAATCGAAGTTTGGTGAAACAATCTTAAATTAATATTAACGATCATACCTCAATCCTTAACGACCTTAAATCAATATTAACTCTAGAAATCCTTTTCGGGTGTTACAGAAATAAACGCATTTTTCGATAAAGAAAAGTAATTCGTGGACTACAATTTTTTTCTTCATTTTCATTCTCACATAATTATACTTTTTAAGAAACACAGTAATATTTATCGTACTTTTTTTTCTTAAAGTTCAAAACTTCTATACATCAGTTGGTCCTTTACGCTTCTGCAGTGTGGATATAAATATTTGATTTGGCTTCCGTGTTAACGCCGCGTCCCTCATGGATTTGTTTCCGATATTTCTGAAACATCTCAGCTCAAATCAAGTATTTAATAGTCGAGACATCAGTTGTCGATATCAATACTTATTTGGAATTAACTCTGATGCCGAAAACTAATGTCGAAATCAAAGGCCCGATGGGTTGGCCGGCAGCGGCGGCCTGTCCATTTTCTTCCGTGCGTCCGCGCTTTATTTTATCCCGCGAAACTTTTTTTTCCGCTGCCGCCGTTCGATATGTCCATCGCGGCACATATGAACGCTTGTATACATTCGCGACAGCGGCGGAACAACAGATAGAAGCGCGCGCGAAGGCGTGTGCGGCTGGGATGTACAACAGTATCGAGATGATGGATTTTGCGCTCACGTATGTCCCGCGTCAATTCCTTTTTTCGACGGTATTGCGCCGCGCAATCGGGACAATCCTTCCCTTTCGCGAGTCGGCACGCTGGGGGATCGACGCGCTTGTACAATTACATACCGAAATGTTTAATCGCCCGAGAGCCTCATTGTCAAGTCTCATTATGCTACGTATATCGATTGTACTTAGCGACTTCCGGTCTATTTACTTTCGGGACGAAGAAGCGGCGGAGGAGTCTCGCGAATCACGCTCGAAGGAACGCACAAATGAGATTAATCGCAAAAATAACCGAGATAAACGGAATGGAGCGAAGGATAATGGAATTAACGACAGAACAATCGCGAGAGGGATACGAAATAACGGGATTTATCTTATCCTCGCTTTAAGCTCGGACAGAATCTCTCTCCTGCCTGCCCTTTCTCTCTCTCTCTTTCTTTCTTCTTTCTTTAGGTGCCTTCCAATTCAACAAAGAAACACCGAGAAACATCGTGTCGCACAATTGAATACAGTGCATGGGTGCTTGATGAGTACTTCAATTTTCGAAATTAAATCGCCAAAATCACGATGATTTACTGTTGGCAAACAATTTAAAGAAAGAGGAATGTAAAAAGGTGTTTGTATCGACACTGTGTCACACTGTGTCGCCTATGTCTCATGAAGGTACCCTCCACCTCTCGACCGGACCATTGAAATATTTATTAACGCAACAAATCGCGAGGCGACGAGGATTGCGCTTTTCACGCGACCTCTGACCCCAAGAACTCGGTCTCGCTCTGCGAATTAGCTTCGACCTCGCGCGGGCCGCTGAAAAACCACCACCGGCAGCACCCTCCAACCGTCCTGCCGGCTGGCGGAGGAAGGAACGAACAAGGGGATGAAGTGAGCTCGGAGCAAAGACTCATGCTGGTGAACAGAGAGAGAGAGAGAGAGAGAAAGTGGGAGCTAGGTAGCCGCGGAGAGTGCGGCGGGGAGTGCACCCTCTGTGTCGTTGTCGTCGTCGTTGCCGAGAGAGCGAGTGGGAGGGAGAGGGAAAGGGAGGGTGAAAGAAAGAGAGAAAGCGAGAGAGAGAGAGAGAGAGAGAGAGAGAGAAAGCGTGAGACAGGGTGGCGCGCGGAGGTGAGTCGGTGGAAAGCGGGAAAGCGTCCGCGCGACCACCCACAGTTCACTGCGGCCTCGCGAGCTGAGTGTGCCGCGCGCTGGTTGGCTGGTGGTCGCGCGGACCGCTACCCCTCGTTCACGACGCATTCACCCCCGCGTTTGCCGCGTAAACAGAGCGCCCACGGAGCATCTGTGCGCTGACTGGCAGCCTGTAATAGAGACAGAGGAGACAGCGGGTCCCGAGGACGTCGCCGCGTCTTCGTCGCCGCCACACGTGGGGAGCCGCGCGAAATGCCAGCCCCCCTGTGTTTTCCTCTGCCCCGGCGGCTCGAGGAAGAATAGATCGGTCAACGTCGATCGAGAGGCACCGTCAGCCGCGGAGTCTCCTCAGTAAGAGCGAAGTGCCGGGACCGCAAGTCGATCGCGAGTCCGCTGACGACCCACTGATGATGATGATGATGATGACCTGGCCGTCGTTCTCGGCTGTCGCGAAGATTATCGCTTGGCACGGAGTTTCGCGTCCTCGAAGAGTCACTGAGTCCCGGTCGACCTGCTGAAGAGATGCTGATGGCTGATGGCCGGGCCGCGATCTTCCGCTCCTGGTCACCGTGCAAGCTGAAGATTTGTCCCAGGAGAGGTCCATGGTGACGGTCCGACTTGGAACTTCCGGAACAGCCGTGGCAAATCGCCGAATTTCGTCGAGGACAATCAGTGAGATATGAAGCAACCTTCGATCCTCACCTGTGATAGTCGGGGTCGAAGGGCACGTCCGGCTAGCTGCGATCTCCCGCCTCGCGATGTCGATCGTCCGTCCGGCGATTCCGGGTCTTATCGCACCGACGTCTCCAACGAGCGCCTCCTTCGCCGCTCTTACAGTCGACCATCGAGCAGTCGTTAATCAGCAACCATCTCGTCCAAGCGTCTTCGCGCTCGCAGAGACCTCGACGAGCCGGAAGCGACTCTCTTGAGGCCCCGACTCGACGAAGACATCGCGGTGAACTAATCGGCCTGAGAGCCGACGGTCACGTTCCGGGAACACGTGTTACATCGCGTCTGCCTGCGCGTCGTCTTCCCGACGTCGACGACGGTGGTGCGACGAGTGCCGGGGATTTCGTGAATGCATCGAGCACTCGGTTCACAGTAACCGGAAATCCGTCGAGTTCCCGAATCGGTCAGTTTCGACGCGGAGGACACGCGCAGGGTGACGTTAAGTGTGAGGAGTGCCGGAGAAGAGGCCGCAAGGGCGAAGGAACATCGCCTCGCATCGCTTCGCACCAGGTAGTCGTCGTCGTCTCTCTCTCTCTCTCTCTCTCTTTCTCTCTCCCTGTCACCCTCGTGGTTATCAGCGCCGGTAACGCGACCGCCGGTTCCACCTTTACCTTCGCATTATCGTCGGTTTTTCGCGCGCACGAGGATCCCTCGCTTGACGCGGCCGCTCTCGGCGAACCTTGTCGGGATTCATCGGCTTGATTGGAAGGGCGCTCGGAAGTACCTCCGGCGCATCGTATTGGCCGACGCGATGTAACGCTAACGAGCGTGCATCTCTTCGGGGGCAGCCGGTGATGAGCGCGGGATTTCGCCCCCTTACGCAATTTGCGCCCTCAGGGCTCGATTCGGAGAGTCACTTTGAAATTAATTATTACGATTGCGTAATCTCCGTTTATTCGTCGCATCCGTCAGCGGCGTGAGAATTATTTTACGATTCTTCGATGTATTCATTTCTAAGACGTGATAATTGACGAACCCCCAAACTTTCGGGATCGTCTGTGGGTGCGTGGTTTATCGCTGCCTGCGTCGGCTAGAAGGAATTTACGCAACGAAGAGTTTAATTAAGCGATTAAGGATTCAGCGCGATATCAACAGCGCCTGGACTCTTCTTTAGGCTGATCGTTATTATTTGATTCAGATTTTAATTCTGATTATATAAACGGGGGGACTAAATAGAAGAAGGTTCAAGGTTTCTTGATGATCGAACGAAAGGAAAAGGAAAGAAGCAAAGACCAATGAGAGCCAACACAAGGAAAAAAAAAGTTAGAATCAAGTAAACGTAATTATCTCTTTTTCAGTCTCTTAAATCCAGTCATATTTTTGTCAAATTAAATATATTTTGATAGTTTGTAGTAAATACTCGAACGTAGTAATAAATTGTAAGCGAATTACCGAATGGAAGTGTAAAATGATTGTAAAATTAAGAGTATTTATTAAAATTATGCAATGTCTCTTTCCCATTGAGGACGAACTCGGTGGTTTTAAATTTAGATTTTCCTATCCAGTAAATGTTTTCTAAAGATAAATTCGATATTCTCAATATTATAAATTTAATACCTGTCACAAACTAAATGTCCATTCATACAAAGGAAACATATACAGTCAATTATATTTCTGTTTTCAGTAAATATCTGCTAAGGAATATCGCAGCAGTTATTTTACTCGCATAAAGCTTAAAAAATATCACTCGAACGGCAGCGCTTTTTTTCCAACCCACGCGAGAAAATTCGTGCGAGTCGAACCACGATTAGTTTAATAACGACAAAGCTCGAACGAGATAAAAGCTAAACGGAGAGGCAAAATCGAGCCGATAGATATAGATGGAGCGGTCGGCGGAGGTGGGGAATCCGACTTTCGAAATCTCACGGAAGCAAATTCCGCATTTCAGCATCCGGCGTTGCGGTCGCACGCAGCCTCGCGTCATAAATCGCCGTGAGACGCATGACGTTTGTGGCGACGACAGTGCGGATTTCACGACGAGAGCCCAGCGACTCCGAGACGCGATCCTGCGCCGAGCGGGAAATGCGCGCCGCGGCGCGCTGCGCGACACGTAGCGCGCGACACGCGGCGGCGGCGACGACGAGTTGACAGCTGTCAGTTCACCGACTTGGCCGGCGTGTTTGCGCGCGCTAAGACTAACAGCGGGGCGGCCGTACGCGTGCAGTTGGGCGCGGAGCGCAATGAAATCCGGCGCGGCGCGTCCCACGATGCGCGACCGCTCACCTTCCCGCGGTGATCCTTCGGCGACAGCTGCGAGGAGCCGCGACCCCGTCGTCGTCATCGGCCCGGCCGACGGTGGAGAGTGCGCGCGAAACGTGAGCGAAGCCCGCGACTGAAGATGTACGGAGGCCTCCCGAGCGATCAGTGCCGAAAGAATCTCGAGCCTCTTCTCGGCTTCATCGTCTCCTTCGTCGAGCGCACGACACATCGCCGTCGCCTCGAATTGATCTTCCCGGCAGGACGAACGGAACGCGCCGGAAGCGACCCGATCGGCCGACCGACCTGGCGGCTGAAGAACCTTGAGGTAAGACATCGTCGCGAACAACTCGCGCAGCTGAAATATCGACGCGCGCTGGGAATGTTTGTTGTTTGCCGATGTGTGTATATGCGCGTGTATATGTGTGTGTGTGTGTGTGTGCATACATAACTCGGAGAAAAATACAGTGGTAACATAGGGGACAACTATACGATATTTGCACGTATGATTAAGGTGTATAGCTTAATAAACCCGCTTATAGTCAGGATGTGGGCAAGTTAATTTTTATTCTTAATTAAGTTAAACGGAAAATTAGTGAGCTATATAAAATGAATTTAGTCGAGTTAAAAGTTACCTAAATCAAAACCTACTAATTAAAAGTTAAGTTAATATTAAATTAACGTATTAAAGTTAAAATTTAATTATGCAAAGCCATCATCAATTATTGCAACTATAAATCTGAATGATTACGATAACTATAGTTATCGAGAACTATAGTTTATATTATACTGCACCGGTCTGATTTAGTTGCAAGAATTATAAAATCGTTTATTGATTTATATATATTGATTCTACATACAAAACTCGTAGTTATTGTTTTTATAGTTGCCGCGACTATATATTTTTCTCTAAGTGTGTACACTGTGAAAAAAGACTCGTCGCGGGACGGCTCGAATCGAGTTAAGTGAACTCGATTATAGAATTGTACGTCGGCGAGCTGAGGGTGACTTTCGAAACCTCGATTAAATTGTCGATGATTAATCGGTACAATTATCACCAGCAATTTCTTCGTTCGATAAAATAATTAATGAAATTACCTATATTTAAGAATGACAGCAAGTTGGAATGTGTCCTGATTTCTTATTTAAAATAATTGATTAAAATAAAGTGTCCAAATCCTAATTCTGAAATTCAGATTTCAGCGATTCTTTTAATATCTTGGTTTGGTAATACGAGTTCAAGTTTTAGTTCAACAAGGCGACCATAGCAGAGTTGACCCAACAAATTATTAGTCATATTAGCCATATTAATTATATTTATTGTCTGACACACTTAATCTTTTTCATTGAAGGGAGAATTATTCTTATACAGTTAAACGAACTTTTCGGCAATTAAAAAAGCGTCTATGCCATACACACGACCATGTTTCAGCTTCCTCAACCCTTCACCGTCAACTAAATCTTGCAGCTCAAATTCCTACGTCAGTTTGCTGATCCGACTCGGTTTTTGTTCAATTCAATCCGATTGACAGTTCGCATGGCAAAATTCGCGTAACTCTGAAACGCGTCATTCTTCCGATCAGATTTTCCCTCAACGTGATACACGGACGCGCAATGTACGCTCGCCGGTGTTTGTTCGTCGCTTCTCTCGCGATATCAATCGATATCGCTTATCTTCGCGCGCGCGGATCCGAGAGATCCGACCGTCCCGAGACGACAAACGTCGTCGCCGTTGTCGTCGTCGTAGTCCCGTACACGCACCGGCTGGGCCGCGATTAATGCGACAAGCGACAAGACGCGCTCGTCGCATCGATCCCGCCGAATGCGGGTGCATCGGGATACAACAAATGTATCGTCGAACGCTCGAAAAATCCGATTAATTGCGCGAGAGCTAGCACGCACCGGTGGATTTCTATTTTTCACCGCGTTTCACCCGAAATTCATTTTCTCCCTTCATCCGTTCTCGTTTCACACGCGAAATCTGCTCTCGCTCTCTCTCATCGCATTTTTGTTTCGTCCGAAAATCTCCATCTGTTTTCTCCGAACCCCCTCACCTGTTTTCCCCTATTTTCGAAATACATCCACGTCTCTCGGAGAACGATCTTACGCAAAAAAGAGAGACGTCGCTGTGTGAAACTTGATTCGATACACGTCGATAGAAAAAAAGCTCGCGGCATAATACGTTACTTCGTTGTATGGAATTGTTCCGGCGGAAGGAACAGAGTGTGTGCGAAAATATCTTTCTCTATTTCTCCTTCTTTTTGTCTACGCCCGCTGCATATCACGGCGACGTCTCGATGCTTTCATCGACGAAAGATTGACTGCGAATCGATCTAACGATATCCGCGACTATGAGAGGCGAGATCTGGGGCATGCTGCATAATATACAGATCAGCGGCAGCGCTCTCGACGCTATCGCGTCTCTCGATAATATCTACATAATATCTCGATAATGCTTAACTGGATATCAGCGGCAATTGGACGTCGCGTCGAAGGAAACTTCGTCTACTTCATTCATCTGTTCGTTCATTCACGGGAAAACCGGCCGACGCGAGCGCAAATCGTTGCGACATTTGCTCATCTTCGAGAAGTTCGGGAGACAAATTAGAAATCGCGAATATATAGGATGTGTCGCGTGTACACTTTAATATTACTTGTTATTATTATTCAAAGTTTAATTTATTCAGCGTTCTAGGACAATTCCTCTTCAACGCAGAACAGTGCAATTTATTCTTTTTTCTTTATGCTTTATTTACGGAAATAATCTCCCTTTGGTACGTCAGATGTTGTATAAACAAGAACGCACCGTTACAAAGGAAGCAATAAGCATGATGTTTACGAAAGATAAAAAGACAAGCAAAAGCCAAAAATAAATATATAACAGAAATTAATTAAAGAAAAAAGCATACGCGTACAGAGGAGTAAATTAAAACAAGGAAGACATAAAAGGAATTAATAAATATAATAATATAGAAATGCATATGAAGGAGCTACTATTAACAAAACAAATTAAATTAATAATGGAAAAATTAATTAAGGTGGCCGATAATCATGTTTTTAAAAGTGAGCAGAAATGTGTGAAAAATGTCTATTAGCTTGTTATAGATATTGACCGATGAATACACATAAAGACTGTAAAAAAATCTTTAGGATGTCTTTTGAATATTTATGCTATATTGTATGGGCTTATATGTATTAAAACAATTGCAACAAGTATTAAATTCGTAATATTGAAAGCATTTATTAAGAGTATAACAGAATTTATTTTTAGGAAATATTTGATGGAGAGAAAAATCTAACTTTAAAACTAAAATCTAAAACCACAAAGTTTATTCAATGGAAAAAAAATATTATATAATTCTAATAAATATTCTTTTAAATTTAGAACCAATTTAAATTAATATTAAAGTAATTCATATCCGAATGAAAATATTATTATGTTCAAGTGAGTATTTATTACACAAGTTATACTAAAATATATATAAAATGATAAAAAAAGCTTGATGTATAGATGAGAAACAAGTAATTACGTTCACTTGATTCTACGTTTTCGATTAATAAAAAAAATATAGCGAAAAATCCGGCCAATTTTTGCAAATTTCTAATTAATGTAGAAGCTTCAAAATACCGGAGTAGTAAATTCACTGGGATTTCCTACAATTTTCAATCTTACGTATCATATATACGAGTGAAAATTGTACAAGTAGTCTTAATTATAAGATTAATTTACATGATATCTGGCGTACTTTGAAAGGGAATATTCCCATTTCCGATGACGCGGACGTGGGAATTTTCGTCCTCAACGTATAATTTTCCTTTCTCCCTTTCTGGTTTCTTTTCCTTCTCGGTTCTCGTTAGAGCTGCGCAATGTGGTCGTAATGTTGTGGAGTCACCGGGTATCGGAGCGCGGCGGGCGAGTCGATCGAGTTATAACTTACGGTGAAATTCGCCGTGGCTGAAATAATCGCGTACCCGCGTCCGCGACCGCGTTCGACCTGTGCGCGACGATCGATTTTCGATGTGGCTGACATAAATGTTGATGTGCCGCCTCTCTACCTTGAAACTCATTATTGCTCATAGCTATTTTCATTATGATGTTTTAGTCGCCGAGAATAAACCCTGTCCCGGCTTTGCCGGCGTGATTTACGCCGAACTCGCTTCAGACGAATTTTTCATGCGATGATACGACCCACGACGATTCGCGAAGCTTCATACGGAAATCCGTAATCTTATATCTCGGATCCTGAGTGTGNATATATATATATATATATATATATATATGTATAAAGAGACGGGTTTTCTCGACCACGTCACTAAATAAATTAACAATCACCGTCGTTGCGAATAACGGCGCGTTAGATGCTAAATTCATCCGCTCTCTATATTAATGCAATTTATCTTTTCCATATTGATGTAATCGACGAGAGGGATCGCAGTGGCCGGATAATTCGCGGCTAAATTAAGTGCGACGCGGGAAAATCGTTTCGCCTTTGAAATTTTCATAAGGTTACGGTGCTGTCGACGAATATCCACTGTCAAAGGCATCGCGACGCCTCTCTTTCTGTCTCTCTCTCTCTCTCTCTCTCTCTCTCTCTCTCTCTCTCTCTCTTTCTCTCTCTATTTATCTATCTATCTCTATCTCTCTTCCTCTTTCTCCCTTTCTATCTCTTTCTACGTTCTGCTTCAAGTAACATGTACGATACACGCTCGAATACGTCTGTATGCGCGGTAAATAGCAGACTAAACGTAATAATAGAGTCGTGCTTCTCCTAAGTAGAGTGAAAGAGAGAGAGAGAGAGAGAGAGAAAGAGAGAAAGATAGGGCCACATTTTTTAGTATGTGAAGTCTCTTATCTTACAAAATGACGAGGCCGGATTACAGTCAATGCAAATAATTTTATAGCACAGCAAAGTTGCAAACATTAGGAGACACACACACACACACACACACATTCTCTCTCTCTCTCTCTCTCCCTTTCTCTCCTTTCTCTTTCTTTTCCTTTTATGTGAAATTTATTGTTTAGATATCATATAAATTTCGTTTAAGTTTATAGAATTTTTTAAATAAAATGTAAAGTGTACTTATATAGAATTGTTATAATTCTATAAGCACATAGTTTCATCATTATTTAAGTTAAGTTTTATAAGCATTTTAGTAACACCTTAACTTAATTGTAATATATCGAAACTTTGTATCAATGTTACCAGTCATTTCTACATTTTTATAGAATTTTCAAAATTATTAGCATTTTTATAGAATTGTGCAGGGAATATAATAATTTTAACTTCACAGAATTGATATGCAATTTAAATGTGACAAAGACGTGCAAGTGTGATATCTTGCACGTAAAATACGATGAGGACAGATCATTTCTGCGTATAGTCTTACGCAGTCCTGATCCTTCCAGCCTTACAATTTTTATTTTCATCGAGTAGTCATTAGCATTGTTTAGTTTCTTGCAGCTTTTTCATTAATTTAACATTCTCATTTATATGCTGTACTTAAAAAAAATGTACAAGGCGACAGTGTCCTACATATGCCCGTCGATTTACCGACAGAAATATTACAAAGCCCTTTAACGCACACAGCGACTTCCTAACGAGTTCGCCTCCTTTAAAATTCGCACTGCGCAAACTTCCGAGTCTCGTGCATTATTCACTCGTGTTCGCGCGCGACTTCTTATTACGACGCCCGAGTTTGGCCGCGTTTTACACAGCCGTAAATTTTCATCCTTCGAATCCTATTACTACCATCTTCGTGTCGTCGTATCTGAATGAAAAGTTACATACCTGTGTGATCGTAATTCTATTTGTGGTTAGACTGTCCGGATTTGTAGATTACGTCCTTGTATTCCTGCAAAGTGCCGGTTGTGTAAATGTAATACTGCAACAATACATAGAAAACACACACACACACATACACACACATGGAGAAAAAGCATCAAACTAACATAGATTCGGTAAACCGATATACCTATGTTTCTCGGCTGTAAAATATTGAATTCTGTCGGACAATACATGAACTTTGTCTACTGAACAAAGTTGCAGCTGAAGTGGCAGTTTCTCTTTGCAGCTGAAGTGGCAGTTTCTCTTTGCAAGTGTACATTCGGTCGTACATTCGGTTAGAATCGTTTTATTTTTCGTTATATTGAAGTTTTATTGAACTTTCTTCTTATGAAAATTAAAGTAACAAATCAGCAGTAAATATTTTGTATAATAATGCTCTTTTATAGTGTACTTTTCAATCACTTTGGATTTTGTGTCAATATCTAATCTTTGTCACTGAATCACAGAAAAATTAGGACTAGGTTATTTTGTGAACAGAGATATTTGAGTTTACTGGTCTTTCAACCGACATATCCGAACTTTGCTGTGAAATATTTCACAGAATATGGTTAAAGCTACTAATAACTAATTTTCCCTTCTTTTTTGTTTTTTATTTAAGATAGTCGGCAAGAAAAATCAGGGTATCCCAAGAATCCATGCACATAAATTTTAATTTTATACCTTCAACAAGTCTTTAAAGCCCAAAAACAAAATGTACGTCGGTTATAATGTTTTTCGTCCCGTTATTTACGATTAGGCGGACAGATCTCGAACTTTTCCAACCTTCATAGTATTACTTCGATCTCATGCCTATCCGAAACGTAATTCACCTTTTAGAAGCGCAGAGTGTCTTGTTAACAGCCGAAACGCGAACCAACAAGTTGCCAACTTCATGTCGGTCGCGCGCCCCTCGCCGTTCGATTCTCGAAGTCGCAGTCGCGTCGAAGATGGCGGGCGAACGCGCGCGGCCTCCGTGTCGCTCGACGCGAGAATTCGCGCGAATCGCGGAAATCGCCGCGGGATGTGGTGATCGATACTCACGGACGACATACCCGATGTATCGTGTTGGCACTCCACGACACGCAACCGATGTCACGGGGTTAATTCTCGCTCGTTAATTTCGCGACGCTCGCCGAAGTGCGAACATGGCGGTAGTCGGCATTGACGATCGAAGATAGACGAGCGAAGTAGTGCCTCTCGCCGCTTAATCGGACGCGACAGAAGCGACACGGGATGAGACCGCGAGGTGAGTCGATTTTCGCTACGTCGAGACGTTCCGAGCACTCGTTTGCGAACGCAAGTGCAATTTACTTGAATTTGACTCGATCTATCATGGGGGGGGGGGGAAGGGGGGAGGGTATTCGCATGTCTATGAAAAAGATCGATCGAAACCATTTGAGTCGAATCGTGCTGTTTCAGTTTCACAGTTGTATATGGCGAATTAAACCCATATTAATTAAGTAATTAATAGTCACCCGTTAAAATATGTGATTAATAGCTGCCTGAGACTTGTCTCACGTGAGATGTTCAGATTTGAACTTAGAGATAGGCCTGAGTTTTCCAGTTGAATGTACACTAGCGTTCTGAAATATTGCACGTCTGCAAAACACTGCAAAATGCAAATTGTTTGCTAAATCTCGCGTTAATGGGTTTCAATAGTTTAAATGATTACAAAATGTTGGAATAGGTGAAAGAAGTGGTTGTTCATGTATAGCATCATAATATCAGTCATGATGTTATTCGAAATCTAATCGACAGCATGCCGGAGAGAATTTCGACTGTTTATTATCTTCTATTAAAATGAAGGGATATCTCCAAATATTAACGAATACAATGTATATATTAATGTGTTCGTATCCTGTTTTATGACTGTCTAAATTCTTTTTGGTTATTAACTCTCCTTCAAACATATCCTCAAAAAAGGATTTCACATTTTCAAGCATCCTATTCTACATGTCGGTCATATAAATAATAAGCAATGCATTGCAGTAAACCGATTGCAGTAAAACTTATTATACCTATTAATGCGAGATTTAGCAGAAAATTTGCATTTTGCAGTAGCCGTCCAATTAGAACACTAGTGTATATGATATATGTGATATTGTTATAATTGCTATTCAACTGAAGAAATCGCGTCCAATTTGAAATTTAAATTTAAAAGTATCTCACGAGGGACAAGTTTCAAGTAACAACCGCTGGCTGCCTAAGTATCCCGCTTCATCCAGCGGAATTTCCTTGTCTTCTAATCTCTTCTGTATGTAAGATATATAAAGCGAATTCAAAATTTAGTTCAGTGGCGCGATCATGAAGCTGACTCGGCGCATTATCAGTCGCATATACCGTCTGATTTATTTAATCTCCTATCAGAGATTACTCGTATTATTCGGAATTACTCATATTATGCGGTAAGGACAACCTTCTGATAGTCAAAAAACACTCTACATGAAACATAAGACGTTTCAGTTTTATTAAACACTCACTATTGGTTAAATTATGTAGTTCGTGTTTCCACGTCGGTTTATTAATCTAATGCGATTTTCATTCAATCCGGCGAGACTTTGCAGTTAGTGCAATGAAATTTGCGTAATCAGAGACTTGGTTTTACCTGCGTATCTCGGTCTCTCTTTATCTTGATATCGTTTTTTTAACGTATAGGTCTTCGGAGCGTGATAATGTTCTTTTGATATTTGCCGACGCTATTTTGCAATATGCCCACGCGCTCGTACGACACTCATTTGCGTAATTACTCGCGCCGAGAAAGAGCCAACAATCACGTTACATTTATGTTCCGCGAAACATAGCTCGGCGTGATAATTAGTTGCGAGCGATTTCTTTTTTCGCCCTCTCGCGTGAGAGGATCGCGTCAAATTACCCGCGCGGCGATTTCTCCTCACGCGATGAAGCGAACGGCGTCCGTGCGTAACAACTCGCGGCCGGCATTCTCTCGCGTTTTTTCCACTCTCTCCCCTCCCCATCCCCCTATTTTCTCGGTTTCTCTTCCCACTTGTGTCTCTTTCATTTGTTATTTTTTTTTCCACCGCGTGCATCGAGATTGTCGCCGACCGACCAACCGGCCGCCCGTCCGCTGGATTTAGCGGAACGGCTTTAAAATTTCAGCGGTAACGCTTCGCGCGTATAATTGCGATACGCGAAGCAACGGCTGTCGCGAATAAAAATTTTATATTAACATATACACATACATACGTACACACATGCGACAGTCTCGGGTTTCGCAATAATAAGTTTCGAAGGTCGTAATTCCGTCGTGTATTTCCGCGCTCTTACGCTAGTAATGTCAAAGTTTACGCGTGGAAAATGTCCCACCGAGATATTTTCCTCTCTAGGGAAAATCGTTAATCTCCGGGAAAACGTGTCTTCCGATCGCCATGTTGCTGTCCGGAACATCGCAATGCGACTGATTAACTGAAACATATATAATAAAAGTAAGAACGACGAGAACTTGTTATTCAGAGTACACGAATAGGTGAATCGCGCTGAAAATTAAATATATATAGATGCAACGAGAGAGAGAGAGAGAGAGAGAGAGAGAGAGAGAGAGAGAGATTAAATTAGATCAGATTAAAGTTTATTGGACTTAAGGCTCAATAATCCTTTAGAATTTGCAGTAATGATACTCACCGTTATTTTTAGATAGTTTGAAGATAGATAAATAGATATTAGGTACGAATGTAAATTAATTCGGTGCTTTCAGCAAAAATCAAGGTTTATTTATCAATGGGAGGTGTGCAGTTTTAATTATCGAAATAATTTCTTTCATTACCGATGACTCTACACCATCTATCAGGCAGCTGTCAAGTTCTATCATGAAACTTGGCAGGTTTGAATCTTTTTTAGATTTATAATATATAACTTATATATAAGTGGATAAAAAAGTACTGAATTAATTTACACACATAATACATTTAATCCACGTTGTACGACAGATTTCTTTCGTGATTAAATACAAAAGAAAAGTAAAAAAAGAAATACTGCAAAAGTTATAAATACACATATGATTAATAATAAAAATGAGTACGGTACAATAGCTTGCTCATAATATATAATCACTAGTAACCCCCACACTAATGTAGTCGCACAGTTTAATTTTGAAAACATGTGGACTCATTAAACCGCGCAGTGCAGCTGGCATCCCTTTCCATATAGAAGTGAGGTAGAAAGAGAGAGACAGAGCGAGCGAGCGAGCGAAAGAGAGAGAGAGAAAGAGAGAGAGAAAAACAGAAAGAAGAATAGAAAATTATATCTCGCTTCTTTAGGAAGATTGCGTCGGACGGCCGTCAGTGAAATTTTACAGTGTGTCTGTTGTTTCTGGTATCTTTTTATAGCGGCCGAGGACGGCGGCGTTATTATAACGCTCTCGTGCTGTATCATCCGTGCCGAGAACGACGGCCGAAATTTACGACATCGTTACGCAAACATACGTGCGACCGTACATTTTCTTTAGAGTGACTTCAAATATATTCCGCAGTGAGTGCATCGTGTGCGGGCGCACGTGTATACGCGCATGTAACGAATAGTGAGAGAAAAAGGGAAAAGGAAACGATAAGTAATACACACGACACTCGATGGCGAATGATCGTTCGTTCGTCAAGTGACCGTTTCCCATCGACGAAACGCCCCCGTGTCGACGTAATTGATTTGGATCTGGGACACCCTGTGTGCAGCCGACCGGAGTGACAATTTATAAATTTCACAGGCAAGCGCGAAATATCCCGGTCGCAAATAAATATACCGTCCGATTTTAATCCGGATTGAGACCGAAATAGAAAGGCTGACGGAGGATCGAGAAGGTGAGCTTCTTGGTATGCGACGGGAGGAACGTCACAAAGATGCACAGGGTGTCCGGCTGCCCTTCAACGTCGGATTCCCCGGCTGATTTGGAAGTCGGTCTTTCTTTCATCAAAAATTTTACAACGATTTACAAATTATTACAGACGTTCAAGGGGGAAGAATTTGCGCTGAATTTGGCGAACTGAATGAACAGCAACATTGCGCTATCTGGATAATTCCGCAGGTGGAGTTAACTTCAACGAAGGATTTGAAGTGGAGGGACTCGGGTGCGGAAATATTTAACGTTACAGAGTGGCAAATCGGGTTGCCCAGAGAATCTGCCGCTGCGATATAACGAAGAGAGGCACCCTGTACACTCTATCCTTCAGCCTGGCTCGTCCCACACACACACACATACACACACATACGGAAAGATTTTCTCACGGTTGGGCTGCTCGCGTTTGAGCATTTGACTACATTTGAAGTAACGCGTGGGTGTGCACACCGCCATTCTTATATTTACAACATTATATTTATGAAACGTACTTTGAATTTATTTCGAGAATTGATCAAGACCTGATCAGAATGATATAGTGCGGCCGTAATACAGGGTGGCGGCGGGGAAGAGTAAGACGATCTTGCAAATAATGTTAATCTTGTAAAGTATTAATTCCAGACTCCGACAAGATAAATAACGGTAATAAAAGTACAAGAATAAATATATCGAAAAAATGGAACATTAATATATATAATATTAATACAACTGTAATAAATCAGTAAAAGTTTCCTTATATATGCGATATTGACACTAATTCTAAAGACTCAAATAAAATTAATAGTAACGATAAAAATATAGAATGTAACGCGAAAGTGGGACATTATATATAATTAATATAAGAGATTAATATAATAGCAATACAACCGTGAAAGATCAATAAAAGTTTTCTCTTGTGTATGTGTATATACATGTGTATATATGTGTTATATTGACACTAATTGTAAAATTAGATTGCTTTTTCACCCGCCATCCTGCGTTGTAATTCAAACGGCACATCTAGACGGAAAATCTGTATGTCGATCATTCCGGCCGCGAATCGCGGAAAATCGGGCAAGGTAAATGTTGCGGATTAAATTAAATCGATTGTAAACGTCAAACGCCAAGCGCGTGCGAGCGTAATCGCGGTGATTTTCGCATCGCGATACGTTTTCGCCGGCACGCGTATTTATTCCGCGCGTCTGCGCATCAATCGAATTATATATTATATATTATATATTCCCTCCCTTCCTCCCCACTTCTCTCCGCCTCCCCCCCCTCCACATCTCGCGCATTAATATTGTTATTTAATACTGTTTACACATCGTCATCGTTAACGTTATTTATACTTCATCCGCGATGATTAAATTTCCACGGGGGTATAATTTCGCGTGACGTCGTAATAACCGGGATTCCGGGATCGTGCAAGTTTGTAACGGCGCTTGGCCACATCGCGAATGCGGTATGTTAATCTGCGTTTGTTACTGCTATTGCCGCAGATATGCACGAGTAAAGTGAGCTCTACGGACTAAAAGGGACGATTCGTTCTTGAAAGAAAGGAAGAAAGAATGAGATAGAAATAGAGAGAGAGAGAGAGAGAGAGAAATTGAATTTTCGCATGAAATTGATCGAGAGTTGATTTTACAAATGGAAACCTTATAATGTTCACTCATTCGTTCGCTTCGTTTCCGGGAAAAATTTTCCCACGATAGACATTTGGTATTCTAAGTGGAACGAAATTGATTCCACGACGCTTCGACTTGTGTTTCCACGTGGAATCGTCTCTTCGCGGATTCAACGCTACGTATTTCGCAAGGCTCCGTGTGTACACGCCGCTTGAGCGTTAGCATTAGGCCGTTATTGTTGCGATTCATTATTCGAGCGCGTGTCCGATGCCACGCTCCTGTGCAAATTCAATTTCGACAGCAGTTCTATATGCGCGCTAGGCATATTTACCGCGTGGTAAATAGCATACGGTACGAATCAACGGCCTTTTATACACGCGCACATCGTATCCATATACACCGAATGCGAATAATTCGGATCATTTCGTGCGTTGAAAAGCAAAGAGGGCAATTGATTCAGTCGAACGGCGCAGATACACACGTATAAAATATGTTCTCGGCCTGCATCCAATTGGGATCCAGGCCGATTTTTCGAGAAAATTATGTGCTTGGGCTGGAGAATCTCAAGAATTTACAAGGATTCAGATCAGAAATATGATGATAAGCGCGATTTCAAGCGGGAAACGCAAACCATTTGATCTACTCGTGATTTTCCAAATAATTTTCCTGGTTTTCAAATTAAACTTGGAAATATTTAAATCGATAAAAACATTTGTCTGATATTTATTACGCTAATAAATGATTTAGAATAATTGCTATCTATTATTTGAAGTTAATCATATGATAATTTAATTTATATTTAATTTTACCTAAATTTATATTTTTTCACGACTTTCAATCGAAAATTTAATATTTTTTTATTATTAGCTTTTATTATTAACTTATTTAATGTATAATTATTAAAGAATATTGCGGCCAACACACGCGCGTATTTATTTATATTTTATATTTTATTAAATTTAATAGTTGTTGTGTGTAACATTGAAGTTCCCTATTCAATTTTTTTTAAATGTAACAATTTCACTTAAAAAAACATGAATTTCCAATGTTTTCGTTTTGATTTAAGATAAAAAATCTAGTTTGTGAACAGAATTTCCATTTGAGTTTCAATAGATATCGTAGCATGATAACCTATTTTGAGACAAATTTGTATTCCAATCAGAACTTATGTTGTACCTGGCAAACTCTTGAGAAATTTCGACGTGGATAAATGACATTTAAAGGACAAGACGGAAAGTCTCGTTTTGAAAATAACTTGAAGCCGAAACGGCCGAAACGCCAATGTCGGGATACCGCTTGTCGATTTTTAATTAACTACCTTTAATGAAGTTTTATATCACCGTTCGGAATAAGTAAAGATGCGTTTCTTGCAACAATGAAATTATTGAAATTGACATCTCGGGTGCTTGTTGTTCGCGGAGACGCCATTGAATTCTTAATTAACTTACTTCGATAAAGTAACATTGCTCTCTGTAAAATAAACGGTTGACACGTTTCTATCAATGAAGAAATTAATGAAATTTCTATTTTCATTAGCGATTTTTTAATTAATTGGCCTGGACCAGTAGACCAACTTCCATCTTAATTTTAAATTTTATATCACCCAAAAGAAGCCCACGAAAATTTATCTGATTTTTGAAAATTTAGTGGAAAATTTAATGGAAAAACACAAAGACTGACCATTTTGTTTTTAGATATTAAAGTCCTATTAAAAATGTAAAATTGAAATTTATTTGCGTAGATGCAACATGATAACATTTTTCTATTAAAATATATCGTAATTTTTGAAAATTATTATCTTGAAAATAACTACTTTTTAAGAAGTTGGAGAAACAACGTTTCGAGAAAGTAATCTCCGAAACTGACATGTTCATATTCAACTGATATCTACCAGATTTCATTTTCCTACCAGAAAATTGTCAAAAATGAAATAAAAGCGCTGAAATTACATTATTTTGTGTATATTTATTATATATTCTTATATATTGTTATCTTTAATATAACATATTTTTTATTATATGAAAAGGGATATCCTGACTTTTTCTTTCCAAGCATCTTACACAAACAAATAAGAAAATTAAGGGAAAATCAATCACAGGTAGTTTCAACTATATCCTGTGAGATTATTAGTCTGTTTTTTTTTTAGCTAAGCTTACACTAGTTAAAAAAATTTACATATATTTGAAGAGTGTGAAGTGCACGTACGAGATCTCACGCTTCAATGTTCGTAAATTTCTTGAACTAGTGCAGCCAGTTTAGCTATAAAAAACAAACCAGATATTTCACAGCAAAGTTCAAGTATGTCGGTTGAAAGACCAATAAACTCAGGTATGTCGGTTCACGGAACGACCTAACTTTAATATTTCTTGCGTGGTTCAGTAACAGAGGATAGAAATTGGTACATTCCAAAATGATTAAAAAAATTCAAAACTTACACTATAAAATAATACTTCTCAATAAATTACTTTCCATTGATTTGTTGTTTGAAAATTTACAAGAAGATAGCTCGAGAGAAGCTTCAGTACATCGAAAGATCAATCAACGCTGATAGCATAACTAAACGCGTTTGAAAACAAAAATTGTCACTTCAGCTCTACTTATCGCACGCAGTAGATAAAGCTTATGCGCTATTCGACAGAGTTTCGTGCTTTATAGTCAAGAAACATGAGTATGTCGACTTTCCATACCATTTGATCTACTGTGTCAGTTTTGGCGCGTTTCTTCTAATTACATCACTCAAATGAATCTCAAGAGTGAATGAAAGCTTCGCCATTGCGGACTTACGTCCTCGTCTCGTTTGCAGATCACCTTCGCGTGGAGAACTCCTCGGGAAAACTCACGAGGGGCTCGAGGTCGCGCGCGAATCTCGTCCTCTCGGCTGCAAGCGCGCCCCGAAGAGGAGGATCCAACGGACTCCGCGACTGCAGTCGACTTCCTCGCGACCCATGGACAATCAGTAGCGTAGTCCAAGAATCAAGTATACGAAGCACCTGCTCAGGTAGCTGTTGCTCCAACCTCAGTGGAGACACCCGAAGCACTCGCCCGAGCCGGATGCAGATCAGCCGTTTCAGAGCAAGCTCGACCGAAGCTCACGATCCGAGATGCGTTCGCGGCCGACTCCAGCATCGCGGGCCTCATCGACGCGTCGGCCGCGCGTCCCCCCGAGAGAAATTTCCATGAACCAGCCGGAAGTACTTCGGCAGCAAGAACTTTCGTGCACCCTCGAGACCGGCCGTCGTCACGACACCGTCATCGACGTGATAAACGTGCGCGACACCGTCTGGGCGTAACCTCGCTTCGGGGAACATCTTCGATGGCCGGGCGGTCAGCCTTCGTGGTCCACGCCGGTGACGAGGAAGAAGACGAAGAAGTGGCCGATTGCCGTAGGGGACGGTAGCCAGTGGGTTGTCTCCCGGGGGAAGGAGCGTCGGGGCTTCCCCGACTCTTCAAGATGCGCTTCAACGAGACGACGCTGTTGGAGGAGGAGACATTGGACAACACGACGGCGGGTCTGTCGGCGACGAGCCTGTTCGGCGAGCTGCTGCTCGACGCCGGCCAACGTGGAGCCAACGCCAGCGAGGGCGAGCGGCGCGAGGTCGAGTACGTGTTGCTGCTGACCGCCAAGGCGCTCGTGATGGGCTTCATCATTCTGTGCGCCCTCTTCGGCAACCTACTGGTGATCGTGTCGGTGATGCGGCACCGGAAGCTGCGCGTCATCACCAACTACTTCGTGGTGTCGCTCGCGTTGGCCGACATGTTGGTCGCGCTGTTCGCGATGACGTTCAACGCGTCGGTCGAACTGTCGGGCGGCCGTTGGCTCTTCGGCTACTTCATGTGCGACGTGTGGAACTCGCTCGACGTGTTCTTCAGCACCGTCTCGATCCTCCACCTGTGCTGCATCAGCGTGGACCGTTATTACGCGATCGTGCAGCCGCTCGATTACCCGCTCATCATGACGAACCTGCGCCTCGGCACGATGCTCAGCGTCGTCTGGTGCTCGCCCACCGTCATGAGCTTCTTGCCGATCTTCGCCGGCTGGTACACCACGCAGGAGCACCTCGAATATCGGCGCAACTATCCGGACGTGTGCGTGTTCCAGGTAAACAAGTTTTACGCGGTCATCAGCTCCGGCGTCAGCTTCTGGGTGCCCGGCATCATCATGATCGCGATGTACTACAGGATCTACCGGGAGGCGGATCGTCAGGAGCGCATGCTGTATCGGTGAGTGGTTTCGCCTTCTCCTCACGTGTGTGCGCGCAGATGTACGTACTCTTTTTGCTACTACGTCATTAGAACGGCCATTGCCGCTAAATGATGTGGACGAAACGCCATCATGTCAACGCCTATCCCTGCTAAATGATCTTTTAGGATGGAACATCGCTGATTCCTCGGTGTTTCTCTTTTGGGTTATTTCTCGCTGAACGATGTTGTCGGGCCGAAACGTCACTATATAGCAGCTTCCCACCAAACGACTTTCAAGATAAATCGCTACTATAGTGGTTCCTTGTTAAACGATTTTTGTGGATAAAAGGTCACTATAACGGTTTCTTACTAAATGATTTTATGGTAAAACGCTGCTGCAGTGATTTCTGCTGAGCGATTTTCAAAATAAAATGCTACTATAGCGGTTTCTCGCTGAGCGATTTTTTGGGCGAAACGCCACTATAATGGCTTCCTACCAAACGACCTTTAAAATAAAACGCTACTTTAAAGGCTTCTTACTCAACGATCTTTTTAGGATGAAACTTCACTGTTATGATTTCTTGCAAAACAATTTTTTAACAGGAGACGCTACTATAGTGCCTCTCTTCTGCAACTTGCGTTGAAAGCCGGTGAACAGGTTGTCAAGCAGCGGTTTATTGTTCTTGACACGATAAAAATATAAATTTTCTATTAATTAATTAATCGTTACTTCATACTAACTCAGATGCGTATCATGTTACGTATACCTTACCATTTTAATTAAAGTTGTTTTCACGATTTTCGGTCTTACATAAATATACATAAGGTCGAAAATCGTTGAAACTACGATAACGAGCGTATAGTGTTCAAGTTTTGTGACTAACTGAGCGCTGACGAAAAAATTGAAACATCGTGAATTAGACTCACCATCGACGAAATTACTCGCGGATTTCAGCTGTTTAATATACCGATACAACCCGATCGCGTCCGAATGATTCGTTCGCTCCGTAAGCCGATCCTGGCTTTTAATGGCCCGACAAATTTGTAGCCAGTTTAGGCGAGACTGTAAGCGGATCTCAGCTTTTAACGTTTCGATAAATTCGCAGTCGGTCTGGAGGAGACGGTGATACAGTCGGCGGTGGCGGTTGGAAAAGGAGGAGGTGTAGAGGAGGTGGTTGCGTAGGCAAACGCCGGCCTTTAATATCTCGTCGCGGTAATTTGCAACACGGGCTCTCCAGATTAGACTGCGAAACGGATCTCCTGGCTTTAAATATCGCGTTGCAATTTACAGCCATCTAAATAAGGAGTACGGGTCGAATCTCGGTTCTAAATATTTCGTTATCCCGTACTCGCGATCGATCTCGACGAAAGAGGGAGAGAGGGGGGAGAGGGAGGGAGAGAGAAAGACCAGATATTGCATGAGCAGATTTAAGTCGGATTTTAATCAGACCGAGGGCTGCAGCGAGTTGATCCTGTTTTCCGACGTGCATCGACATATCGGCGTGCTGCGTAAGCGGATTTTGCCTTCTAATATCTCGATAAATCCGCGACCGGTTTAACTCGGACCAAATAAGTGGATATATCTGCTAATATCAAATTCGCGATATCGGATTCGAATTCGTGGGCAAATCGCAGGATCGCCACGCAGCGACTCGGAGAAGAATGGCGAAATATTATTTTCGAGTGCTTCCTTCTGAAAGAGAGAGACGGAAGACGAGAGGACCGGAGGGAGGGGGAGAGAGAAGTACATTTGTTCGTCGGCCACTCGTCCACCTTCCTTCGCGCCTTTTACCCTAATTGGACATTCAAGAATGGCACGGAGCCGTTTTCGTCCGTTTCTCGGACGAAAGCACTCCTTTCGGGAGAGACTAATGGCAAGTGCTCTCTCTCTTTCTCACTCCCACTCTTCCCAGTTCACCGACGTCACGCGGAGATTTAACAACGTATCGTCCGGTGCCATTGTAGCGACACGCTAACAGCCCGGGCCATTTAGAGCGAGCGAACACTGTGATGTCTCGTCTATCTCGCGAAGTCGCGTGAAAATTTCTGAAAAATTAATTCCCACGTCGTATAGAGTAATCCCAGCCTCGTGCTCATCCTGAGGTATACGGAGTGTCCTCCCAGGTTCTGGTATCACACATGGGTGATAAATCACAGCACAACCAAATAATGCTCGCTCCCTCGTTTCCTTTTTCGGGATTTTTCCATCGGGAAATGTCGAGATCCCGAGTCGTAATTTTTTTCTTCTACGTTAAACCTTCAATTCTACAACACAGTAGGAGCTAAGATAACAAAGTAGATTCTATTCTAATGATATAATTTATTTTTACTTTGACCACGATAATGTCTTAAATTTCTTTTCTCATTGTTTTTAATGAAAATCAAAACGGAAATTCAAAATAGAACGGTGAAAAAATATATCGAAATAGAGAAGCAAAATAGATTGTTTTGAATTTAACCCTCATTAATGTTCATATGAATTTAACCCTCGTAAAAAAAGGTAATGGTCATTCATCAACCTCCAGCGAGAGATTCTATTATATTGTTATAGTATTTTTGAAAAATACATATTCTTGCTTATTGTTTTATATTATTTTTGTGCCCTTTCCTCATTTATAAACAAACAGAATGCATATTTATATATTTGGATCACTCATCACCCTTTCTGTTTACGTCCTACTCCTTCACTTTTCTTTAGAAGGGTTAGTAATCGAAATATCGGGAGCATTTGTGACTTCAAGATAGTATTAAAATTAAATCTGCAAAATTCAAGGCTGAAGAGAAAGGTTATCATATGTAATATCGTCAAAATAGGTTTTTATTAGTTTATAGGCCGCCTAAGTAGACACAAACTATTTTTAAGAGCGTCAAAGTAACATCCAAATTTCGACTGGGGGTCGTGGCCGAAACGTTTAGGCAACTCTGCGAGGGGTCGTTTGACATTCCATTTCGTATTTCGTTCCTTGAAAATTGAACTTCGTAATTTACATCTCACGTCAGCCTTATTGGCTTTTCTCGTTTTCAGTTGACCATACATTTGAAAGAGAAAGAGAGAGAGAGAGAGCTTTGATAAGTTATTTAAAATAATTCTACCTCGCGTTGAATCTGGCGAATTTCGCACACCTTCGTGTGTCGAAGTTGAGAGGAGTTTCTCCTCGCGTTACGACGGAAGCCGCGTTCTCTCTGTATCATCGTATTTTCACTCGTTTCGTCTGATCTCCGACATTAATTACTCGGCGAAGCGCGCCACGATTTCGAGAAGAGAGTGGAAGTATCCTTTCCCGGTCTCATTCTGTCTCACCAATTTAATTGTACGAATAATTAGAAGCGGACGACTGACCTCAACGTCAAGCATCTCGTACACAACGACGCTCGCTTTTGTGCCTCCGCACACACGAGAGCCAATGACATTTTGGTTTGCAACAGGACAACGTCGTCGACGACGAGTTCGATATCGTGAGCGTGCGGCGACCACTTCGCCCGGACGGAGAGCGCGAAGAGAGGCCTCTCCAACGTAAACTGGAACGCGAAAATGATTAGGACACAGTTAAGGTTACTTGTTAGCGAACGGCTGCTCGCAATTTCCCGGCGAGCTGTTCAGGAACGGGAGCGGAACTGCGAATCGATCAATCAGTAACGTGTATTAGACGCGACCGCACACTCGTTAGAACGAGTACGCCCCGGTGAGAAGGTGAACGTACCTCTCAAACTACCTGCATCTTTCTTATAACTGAGAGGAAAGAAATGGGTGCTGAGTATACTCAAGGGAAACACCGGAGAATTCAACATGACTGTTATTTAGAAAATGAATGATTAATTCTTCGTCGGTAATGCTGAATTTAGCGTCCTCTGTGAGCAATATGGGTCGTTGAGGGACAATACATATTTTACACTGTTGATACATTTAATGTATCCCCTATGAGAACGAAAAATGAAAAGGTAAAGAAAGAACCTAGAGAGAAAAAGAAATGGATTGAGGGAAGGGAGGAGGGAGAGAATTTCTCGCGTAGCTTTGTACCAAAATTTTTTATTCTTTAGACAGTAGTTAATTTTTTTAGATAAATGTGTGAGTAATTTGATCGTATGAACTTTTCTATGTTTTTTATATTTCTTGATTTCTTATTTGGACGGCTGACGACAATCTCGTTGAAAATTGACTCATCGCGTCGACACTTGCGCGGCGTGAATCTCAAATTCTTCCTATACGGCCATCGAAAGAGTTGACATTCTCGGCGCGTCTTTTGAGCTTTATATCGAGCATCATTGGGTTCCCCATCCGGGGTTTTTTACTACGCCACTATGAGAGCCATGAATCGCCTTTAGCAACATGATCATCTCTCTTTTTGAACCGTCATCAAAGGCATTCGTGTGCTCGGCTCTGCGGGGCGCATCTCCGTTTCTCTTTCCGAGTCGATACGCGGAGATACGTTATTTCTGCCCTGCATTCCTCCCCCTCGACGTCGCGCCCGCCTCCCTCTGTCTTGGAGGGAATACCGATGGCCTTGTCGCGAGCTTATTCTCCGACGCGATCCCGTTTGATGCGGTAAAACGTATTTCGCGAGAGAGAAACGTCATATTGCATATTTATCGTATAACGTATTACGATGGAGCGAAGTGCCTTGGAATCACACAGACGCGACGGACACAAATGTCGGATACAGATATGGTAGTTATCACGTGAAATGTATTTCTTAGGAATTCGTTGCGACTTGGATTACGTATCGATTGAAATTTATTCGGCTGCTTGCGCGATTAGAAAAGAAAATTCGCTACAATTCGAATTTCATTGAGAAAAATTGCTGGATATTAAATAACACGGTAGGAATGAACGGAAATATAATATTAACCGCATAATTTCGAAAATTTGTTCTGCGAAATCTCATAAGGTGGAAGTAAAACGCTCCAGGTGTGAAAACGAGAAAAGGCGGCGCTCTAAACGCAAATAAATTGGAAAGGAGAACAGACTTTGACGGATGTTCATCAGAATAAGTGACTCTTGAATGTATAGGTGGATAATAGGAACGGTTTCAACAAAAAGTTTGCATTAGTAAACGAAAGAGGATTAATTTATTACGATCTTTTTAAATATAATTGAAACTTTTCCATATCCGTTCTTAATAAGATATTAGTGTAAAATACGTTTAAAAATTACATATTTTATCGAAATTATTTGATTCTTTCGTTATCGTAAAACTAAACTTTTCGACAATATTAGCGAGACAATTACATTACTTAATCTCCATCTTAATTTTTAAAGAATTGAAATGAACTACGTCAACATTAACCATTTGTTAATTTGTCAAAACAATTTTTAACGACTTAAGTTTCGTTTCTTCATTTTACGTAGTTCGTCGGAGTATATCCGTATTTCCACTCATCAATCGTTAAGTTTTCTTATACACTTCGTGTAGATTCCACGTGAAGTTTTGAACAACGTAAATATCTAAAGCACGTCGTAAAAGCGTCCAAAGGAGAGTCTTTCGCAAGCTTCACGGTGGTCTTTAGATTTTCGCGTCCTTCAGAATATTACAATAACAATCTGAAAATATATCTTGGAGTATCTCACCTCCTTTCGTAAATATTGTATATCCAAACATGCCGATATATAGGAGCTGCGAGATTTTTATGCGTCGCGACGCGCGACACACGCGTTAGCATGCGTGAAGCGTACTCAGACGAGCAATTTAAATGCATGAAGGCGATTGAAGTTACGCAAGGCGTAGTTCGGGTATCTTTAAAAGTAAACGAGCTGAAATACGACGAGAGGAAAAACATATGCGTAGTTTACGATACAATTCGCAGCTCGAACGATCCCGTTAGTTCGCGGGAAAAAGGAAGCGAAATGAGATAAACGACGGGAGAATGAGAGAGAAAGAGAGAGAGAGAGAGAGAGGAAGAGAGAGATAATATACAAGCTTAATGCAAACTAACGTAGCATATATAGAAACCTCTTAAATAATCGATCAAATGCAAAAGACGGGCTTGAACTGTGCACCGCGCTGTGTGACAAATAAAAAGAATTATTAACAAACCGGAATCATTACGTAAACGTTCATGTCGTTTCGTGCGACTTCGTTGTATCTCAGTCTCTTTCCCTTTTCCTTTATTATTTATTATATATGTTCTATTTATAACTTTACTATTTATTATTAGAGAAAATGTACCAAAATTCCTACAGACATTAAGATGTTCAAAAAAAAGTCAGGCGTCTCTTTCTATTTATATTTATTATACAATATTCCATTATAATAAAAGAGCAATATATATCGTAAAATTTTGACATTTTAAAAAATATGTAAGAATAAAGATAATATATAAAGATATAAAATAAATATACAAAATAACGTAATTTCAGTGTTTATATATGTTTTTTGACAATTTTCTACAGCTATCATGGATATATCAATTTCTATAGAAGCGTCAATTCTCAAACATTAAAAAAAATAGTTATTTGCAAGAAAATATGTAATCATTTTTATAAGGCTATCATATATTTTAGTAAAGAAGAGTTTTTGGTTTGCACCCACGCACATGAATTTTAATTTTAACAACTCCTTCCAACAAAGCTTCAGAGCCCGAAAACGAAATGGTATATCGATTTTGATGCATTTCCTCCGTTATTGGAGATTGTTACATTTATTATCAATTAATATGACATAATTGTCGCGCGACGTTAAAATCCTCGCGTGTAAGTTTCCACCTCGCTCGCTTTCCGCAACGTATGCATCGTCGTTAAACACATCCCGAATCAATCGCTTCCCCGCAAACTGTAAACTATTAGGAGGCGCATCAGCGAAGTTCACAGTGATGACCCCTCGGGAAGCGAGAATTCGTATTGAAATACTCTTGATAATTCGTCATGGACCTTCCGCGTCGTATCAATGGCGCGCGCGCTTCCCGATATCGCCTCGTTTCGTACAGTCCCTTTGACGTAAGACAGCGCGATATTCCATCCTGAAGGATGAGACGCGACGTCCCCGGACTTGTCGATCGGTCGGTCGGGTTTTCCTAGAATGGCATCCCGTCTTCGAGGGAGTCGCGAATTTTTTATTCACCTTATTCTTTATTCATCCGTCATTTCCGATCTCGAATCAGTTTCGGTCTCGCTCGCTCCCGCGAGCTTCCGACGTTCTCTCGGAAGTTTATCCGTTTATTCGATGTCGTCAACGAACGCGACGGGCGAACCGGAGGTCCTCCGAGATTCCGTTCGTCGTTCGCTCAAACTTCCGGCGCGATGCACTACGAAACTGACAAAGGGCAACCTCGGCGCGCGGCGTTCGATCGTACGATCGGCGCGCGCGAACGAACGACGAGCTAACTTTTCGGCCGCGCACTTTTTGCACGTCCTACTTCTTTATTCATCGTCTGGAAGCTACCGCAAAGACTCGTGGCAGTCGTACGCCGGAGAAAAGTTTCGGACGTTTTTGCCGGCGCGATATAGCGGTAGAAGTTCGCCGCGATCAACGACTTCCAAGGAATGTCTCTCTTTCCTTCAGATCCTCAGCGTTTAATTCTTTATGGGATGGGAGTCTAAAGTCCTTCCTCCCCTCCCGCTCTCTCTCTCTTTCTCTCTCTCTCTCTCTCTCTGTCTCTCTTTTTTCCCCACGACGATCTATAACTCACGAGAGAGTTCTATTTGTAATTTTATGTATGGTGTAATGCGGAGACCGCTCGAAGATTTATAGACGTACATTCGTATATCTCGCAAGAACAAGGGCCAATGTCTCTCAATTTTTAATTGCAGGAATCTGGAAATCCCGAAACGTTCCCTCCGTATATCACGTAACAACGTATATCACGTTAACTATGTCAAGTGATTTATATTTCGAACGATTAACTTGTACCGTTTTCGGTGCACGCTGAATTCGATCTCTACATCCACTGATATTTTTGTTATTAAGAGACAAGTGCAGTAAAATAAAAAAAATAACAAAGACCATAAACTAAATAATTGCAACACATTTATCAAGCTCTACAACGTGTACCGTTTTCAGTACATTCAGCGAGAATTGAAAGTTGTGTAAAGACGGTCTAGCAGAGAACGTGTTAAAGAATGGAATTTAATAGAAAAAAGTAATAAAAATTTAAATTTGTTGATTCAAAGAACATTTGAAATTGAACATTGCATATTAGTTAATCGAGATAGATTAATTAATATTTTTAACGATTGAAAAATAATATCTACGTAAAAAGGACGAAATTTTACTTAAAAGTATTTTAATACATTTATGTAATACAGAACATCTAAGAAAATTTAGGAGAAGAAGGGCCAATGTGTTTCTATAGCCGGTATTCATAGTCGAATCTTATATTCAAGACTGTCTTACGTTTGTCTTCAGATATCCCATAGTCAATGAAATGATCCATACAGCATCTGCAGATGAACTTAAGACGGTCTTATATATAAGATCCAACTATGAATACCGGCCTATACGTAATTTAATTTTCAATTACAACTGAAAACTTTTGAACATGTCTGAATAACATATATTACAATAACTAAATCGATCAATTAATATTTTTTAACGGTTAGAAACGATCTAAAAAGAAATTTATTTAAGAATAAAATGAATCTCCACGTATTTATTTAATTCTACTTCAAGGAAATTTTTTTTCACCTAATCAAAAATATAAGATGAAAACAAATGAATGCGATATTTTCCGTCTTTCTAAAATTTCCGTTCGTCTCGATCTATTAGTTTCCATTTTTGTTTTGTTATCGCTTCACGTTTCACCGCCTCGCCATTATATCATTATGCGGCACTATTACTCGATTTCCATTTCATTCCGCGTCGTCTCATTACCTATTCCCATTGCGTTCTATCTGTTTCATATTTTGTTTTATTTACATATTTCACCGCGTCGGGGAAGATAATAAAACGCGGACGAATTGAACGAAAAATCCCGCGGATAATGCGCGGGGATTCGCTAACGAATCTGTCGATATACACAGATCTGAGTGTCCGCTGTTCCCGTTAACGAGAGAAAAACATTCAGTTTTAGCGGACGGTTTTACAGACCCGTAAATCAGAAAGTGTTTGCGAAGCGTTGTATTGTAAAGAGTAACGCATCGCATTAATTAATTCCCCGTTATTAGAAACGTGACCTCGTTATTGCAGCCTGTAAAGTACTTTTCACTTTATTGCGGGATTAAGCGCGACAAAGAAGCGGTTGCGTAATTATTCTCAATTGCCTCAGAATTCCCCCAGTCTTAATTGCAACGCTCGCGTTACAAACTGCGAATAGCGCTCAGATTAATATTGACATTTCACAGCGTGATCTCGATTAATAGTCCTGTGAAAGGACTCCGAATTCACTAAGTTAAGGACATTAAGCTTCGATAAAGCCTTAATGATTTACCGGGCCAAAACTCACTTATCCTTCTAATCGCACCCATCCGAATATAATATGATATTATATGATATAATATGATACGCTGTCAAGATAACAGATTATCCGGATAATTAACAGTCATAATGTAAACTAAGCTTTGACATACATCAGGCCAAAACTAGTCTTCCTAACTGTATCTATATTCTATATTCTATTTTGATACAATATGATACGATATGATATGTCAAGCTGCCAAAATGACAGATTCGCCGAATAATCAACAGTCATAATTTATAGCAATGTTCAATAAAGCTTTAACATCCACTAGACCAAAACTCACTAGCTTTTCTAATTGCTTTCCCTTTTATTGTGTCTTGATATTATATATGATACGATATAATGTGTTAAGCTTTCAAAACAACAGATTAACTGAATAAACAATGTTATACAGAGAAAAAAAGATTTTGCTGCCGCAGTTAATTATGGTTTAGTTGGAAATGTTTTACTGCTGTAATTAAAACTTTAGTTACTACTGCTAGGTGTATAGGTGTATTACCTAATACATGTCTATTGTAGTTAAACTTGTAGGTGTCCATATATTAACTAAATCTCCGTTGTAATTTATGGACACTTACAAGTTTAGCTATAGTAAACATATATTATGGCATATAGTGTGGTACCTATACACCGAGCAACAGTAATTCAAACTTTAATTACAGCAGCAAATTTTTCGCTATAGCAGCAAAATATTTTCAGCTAAACCATGACTAGCAGCATCAGTAAAATCCTTCTTTTCCGTATATTTAAGCGAATAACAATGTATATGCATATTCAGATACGATAGGAAGGATTAGAAAGATCAATAAGTTTTCCAGGTTCAAGAAATGTTAAGTTTCCATTGAAACAAGATGTATATTATGTATGTATGTACAAATTACGATTAAAAAGACGCATTTTAATCTGGTTTTATTGAAGTTTTAAATTGTTGGTTTAATCGAAAATTTTAGTTGTGTTGTGTTTTAGAAAATAATTTGGGATTTGTATTCCAAGTAATTTTGAACGTTTCACAATCATATTTTTAATTCTATTTGCGTCAAATTTTTCCAGAAACGGGGATAAATAATGGGCTTTTGTATCGGGTTTGCGAGATATTAGAATCATGAAAATAATTTGGGGGCATTCTCATCGACAAAAGGCCCGATATAGGCGACGGCTCTCCACGAATATCTCGCTCGCGGTGTCGACGGGCGCGATGATTCATGCGTGTCGCGCGTCTTTGGCGTCGGGATTCACAAAACCCTGAACTCGGAACGCCCGGGGGAGAAGCCCATTCTTCGCGATATCGCCAACACCTTAAGCGACGTCATTATTCCCACGACGGATAATTTCGAGATGCGCACCCTTCTTTCGAGCGCGATTTTACCAGCTCGAAAAGAACGAAACTGTGTCGCGGCGTTCTCCCTCGAGCGATGTGAATCGGAATATTTGATAATATTTAATTAGTTTTCTGATTCTCAAATATGTTCATCTTGAACGAAGATAAAAAATGACATGTTTTTCCACATACCAATAAACCTTCTTTATTATTTTTATGAATTTGAATATTTTGTAAAGACGAAATTTTATACCTAATTCGTCCACGTATTGGATCAATAAAAAAATTCGACTCGATTTACGAGCAGAATTTGACTGTATTGTGTTAAATAGAAACATAGGAATTTAAGAAAATGGAACAAATAAATTCATAAGACAAGTAATCAAATAAGTAATCTAGTAATCAAGTAATCAAATGATCAAGTGACCAAGTTAATCAAATAATCAAATAATCAAATAATCAAATCAAATAATCAAATAATCAAGTAATCATGTAATCAAATAATCAAGTAATCAAGTAAGCAATCTCCATTATTGTTTATGATTTTCCACGATCTTCGGCAGCACTCGTGCACTTCCATCGCGGAGGAACGGCTTAACGTCGAAGAAGACGGAGAATCGAACGGAACTTTTCGATTGAACAAATATATCACGTTTCTAAAAGTGAACTGCTCGAACCGCGCCGATACACATACAAGTCGGATCGATCTTCTTCGTGGTAAAAACTAAATTACAGAATTACGCGAGAGAAGCTTTCGAGGAAACAGAGGATTCGCCGGTTTTCTCACTTGCCCGCGAGAAAAAGAACAACGTCGCTCGAGAGATTCCGCAAGAGCGAGCCTCGAATCTCTTTTCAATGAGAGACCTCTCGTCGAAGGCTGAGCTCTCGTGTTCCTCGCTCTTCAGAAAACGTTCTTCTTGCTTGCACGCGCTACATACATCATCGATCGCGCGTTCTTTCTTTGCGTGACGCCCATTCGTCACCATTCTCGTGAGTGTATGGTAAAAGCTCCGCGGGAAAACCCGGCGAAATGGAAAGAGATGGAGAGGGAGGGGAAATAAGAGAAAGAGAGTAAAGAGAGAGAGAGAGAGAGAAAGCCCGGCGGACTTTCCTCGCTGACCATCGGGTACTTACGGACACAACGTCCTTTTCCACCCCGGCAAGATGCTGACGGCAGGTGAAACGTAATGTGCCCTCCATCGGCCGAGGTCGCCCATGAAAACATTGCGTATTACTTGGTCAGTAGGATCCTCCCTCGCAGACAGGATTTCCCTTGGCGAGCTTGGCCTCGATGAGAAGCTCCACTCTGTAAGCAGATCCATTTGTTCACGCTCGGCCGCACTCGAGAATTCGATTCGGGATTGCGACTTCGCTCGCGGCATCTTTCCTTTGTCCGAATATTCCAAATACACGTACCCGTAAGTTAATAAATTTTATCGTTATGTGAACGACGAAAGAGAAAGAGAGAGAAGATTCGCTCAGTACATAATCTATTTCCACCAACTTGTCGATCCTTCAGTATCAGATGAAGAAAGGAGGCGAAAACAAGGTCGACAAGTTGTCGGTAAAGGTCAATTCGTTTTGAGTTCACCCGAGTCGAAATTACGGTTCTGCATTATACAATGATTTCAGAAAAAATGCATTTATTTCATGATAAATGTATTTATTTATTTAGTTATACAAATTATTTGCAATCTTTCTGAGTGAGATTAATTAGGAATTCGTATTTATGAGCCATTATCCGGGCATTTAGATCGATATTTCTTACATGAAGGAAGTACAAATCGACGAGTAATCGGAGATTCATGAAGCTATGATTATTTATGATATAATGACGGTCCACGAATATCGGTCTTAGTCTTCTCATGAGTAGCGATCTCTGGATCGTGGTTCCTTGAGAATGCGGTGCATTCTAGCGGAAATACCGCGAGACGAAAATTTCCTCAGCGACTCGTCATCTCCGGGAATTCGCTTTTCACGAATTTTTTCCCGTCTTTTTTTCTTTTCCCCTTTTTCTTCTGCCTGTCGACGTTCGGCGACGCGTCCACGTTCGCGTATAAATTACTGCACGGCGTCCTTACGCAAATCGATCGATACCGGCGAGTATTGAATTTCGACGTGGTTCGCGGTTTGCGGATCACGTGTCCGGCGGCAATGATCAAAAGATCCATTAGAACGGCACGGTCACCCTGATTACGATAGTGGACATCACGCTCGCTGCTTGATCGGCGCGGAAACCGCGGGGTAGACAATTTGCTTTGTGGCATACGAGAAACTCTTCGCCGTAGCAATTTCACCGTACACCGCAATGGCAATTATCACTCGTCGACCGTCCGGGAATTCACCCTCGCGCTCGTACTTACACGCTTAATGACACAGTCGCGAAAGTCTCGCGCTTTGTAAACTTTGGGACGAGCGTGGAGATACCATCGCGTGTTGCGTCATTATGGCTTTTAATAACGCGGAAAGATCCGCGAAGTTGCGTTTAACATCGTTTAAACAACTCTGGACGTATTAAGGAGGTTGTATAAGGCGAAATAAGCTTCATCAGAATTCGGTGAAATTTACGTGTTATACTGAGAGATATTATTTAACTGCTCGTGCAATTAGTAAAAGATTATCAATTCGAGCGCTGAGATATGTGTAACTGAAGTTGTCACATTTATACGTGTCCTTTGAGCTTAGAGTTGCTTTTATTAATCTCCAACAAAGGGCATTAAACATCGATTTTGTGCTCGCGTAGTCCTCGTTGGAGCTATTCAATAAAAAAACAATGATGTCAGGAAATAACGATAAAGTAAAATCGATTACGCGATGACGCTATGATTGTCGAAGAAATAGAATAAACATCAATGCATATACCAATCTCATTCAAAATGGTAAATTTGAGACGTGGTTCGCGTTATCATTTCCATTTCGATTAATCCGATGAAATCGGCATTCAAATGTCCTTTTGAAATCGAGAAGTGCTCGTTTGGAAAACTGTATCATAATCTGAAAATGATTTAATAAAAACTTTAATAATTGCAACTGGAGGAAAAGTGACTTTGATACGTTTTCCTCCCTTCTTCACCGCTACGATTATCAATCGCGTCATTATTGTAATGTTATCGTAATACGGAAACTGAATATTCAACGATTTAATTATTATTTGTTACGTGCAGTTCATTATTATCGAGCTAATGATATCGCTGGGAACAATTAAAATCCAGGTTAATATTATCTTCCTGTGATATTATTTCTACACTTTAAAAAATATTATCGATATATTTCTTATTACTCGCGTGCTCCCCACGTGTGAAGTTCCTATTTCTTTAGCCAGTTTTCCAAAATTCGCGAACACACACACACACATACACACACACAAAGGAAACTGAAACGCTATGTTATTATGACCCTCTGACACCGAACGATTCAAATATTCGAAATTTTTCGAATTTTTTATTCTGAATTGGTATCGCGTGCGTATTCCTCGAAAAAATTCACCGGCCGGGCGAAAGTTGTCCGTGCCCACTATAAATAACGTCTATTTCCCCGTTCGTCCGCTGTGTGCTTCATATATTTTTCTGGGACTTCTGCATTTCAGACTTCGCATTTCCGTGTGCTTTCCATTTTTTAGTCCCTTTCCCTGCTTCTAACACCGTATCTGGGTAAGTGATTCTGGTATTTGAATTCTTCATAGCTTAGCGAAAGATAACGCGAAACTTGAGATTTTTTTATACATCGCGGTGACGCGTTAAATTTTAATTTAAATTTACGCTGAATTTTAATCTGATATTATTCGATGTCATTTAATACAATTTAACACGATCTCTACGGATCGTTATCGCGCTACAGATTCTTTTTAAACGATGCGGACGTTGGAAACGTCCGTGAAATATTACAGAAATTCACTATTGACAAATTGGTCATTGAGAGAAAATCAACGAGATCAATAAATTTACATATTTAATATTTTCCAAATCTTTCTTTCTTTTTCTCTTATTTATTTAACTTGTACAATACATTTTTTTTGTAAAAGAAATAAAAATTTAAAAAAGGCTGAAATGTAATGTTCTGATCACATGTGAGTAAAAACATAAAATCAATGATATAAAACTAAATTAACGAATAAAATTCCTTAGTTATAGAAATGCCCCGTATTTTTTTATTCTGTAACGCTCTTAAAGGACTTTATCGAAAATAAGGCAATAAACTATTATCTATATATATATATATATATATATATATATATATATATAAGTTAAAGTTTATACAAGTGTATGAAATAAACAAACATTATATATAAATAAATACTTAATAAATAAATTAAATAAGTATTTAATAATTAATAAAATATAAAATGAATTTTCATAATCCATAATTCTTCCATTATTATCTTTTTCTTAACGTTGGAAATTTCGATAGAAGCTAGAAATTGAAAAGTGACAAAAGGGAAGAATTTGCAGGGATAAAAATAAGAGTTATACGTCTAATAATATGATGTGAAGTAATAGAAATTTATAATTTGATACAATATAATGAAGCTGAATAACAATGAACAAATCTACCTATCATATCATTTATCTCTCTTTCCCTCCCTCTCTTTCTCTCATGTTTATTACGTGAAAATATGTAAACGAAACCAGAACGGAACGGTAATTGTCGCAATGTCTTACACAATGTGCTTCGAGAAACGGATGAACGATTCAAGTGGATCAATCGTACGGTCATGAGTTCTCGCGCGTTTCTAATTACTGAACGGCCCTAAATTCGAGAGGCGCGCGCGCGGCCTCGTACAAATCCAGTATTGCGGTGGTGTGGTGTTCAGCGCCGTCGAGAGAACCGCCGTGTGCCATTCGTGCGCGGAATGGAAATTACCGTGATACGTGCATATACACTCGTGTATACACATGCGTGTGAATGTGTGCATGTTCGTGCGCATGTGTGCGCGGATACAAGCTGTGTACGTTCTCCGTTCGTTGAATGCGGCGAATAGCGACGCACGGTACACACACCGCCGGTGTTTACGATCGTTTCGCGCCACCGAATGCATTCCGGTGACGACTGCGGAACGAGACGGCGAATAACTGAACACGAAGGGGCGAAAGAGACGCGCTCGCTTGCATCGTTTCAATTCTGCCGTGCAAAACGACGGAAGACGCGAGTGCGCGCAGTTTTACGCGGCGCGAACTTTATATTCGCGACGATTCATATCCGCGGGATTTGCGAAGACGTGGATACGCGAGCGAGCCAGCGAGGAAGGGAGCATAACTTCCGGATATACAGGGTGGCTCCTCTTGAAAAAGATAAACCGATAATATATTGTAGAATAAGAGTTTTTTTTATACGAGGCTGTGTTTCGAGAAAATCGATTTTAAAAGTTAGTCGAATATGTGTGCACTTAACTAAGACATTGTTGACACGGATCTCTCGATTGTTTGCATATAATATATTTGATATATCGTAATATAATATCATGATCGTTGTATTGTTATCTTTCAGTAACAACCACAAAATTTCGAGTTATTAATTATTGAAAATGGCCATATATAGGGGTTTCTTTAACTAATAACTGAAAAATTGGCATATTATTAGCGATAGATATCAGTATATTGAACCTTGAACTTCGAACCTTGAACCTGTCGTTAGATATAACAACTGTCATATACTTGTAGATTAGGCCACTCTGAACAAAAAAGTCCTTTACGAAAAAGTGAAAATATTTATTATAATTGTGTAATTCTTTATGAAGAAAAACCACAAAATTATATGTATAGGTATATCCAAAATATATTTCTTATTATATTATCTAC
Organism: Dinoponera quadriceps; assembly: GCF_001313825.1. Classification (NCBI taxonomy): domain Eukaryota; kingdom Metazoa; phylum Arthropoda; class Insecta; order Hymenoptera; family Formicidae; genus Dinoponera; species Dinoponera quadriceps. The sequence goes on along the minus strand of NW_014554664.1, from coordinate 1,102,178 downwards.
TGTCATTAACAGATTGGTGTCAAGCTACAACAGATTCTCGATTGCAATAAATTATTTATTACTATTAAAAGCTTCTAGTAAGTTGGGCTCTTTATTTGTTATTAGCTTAGAAAAATTAATAAATCGTCACCTTGTCTACTTCGTCATTCTCTTGCACAGATATGCATTCTTGCATTGAGTCGTCGCGTTGTCTCTGAACTTTGGCGCTTATCAACTTTGTTTCTCAGTTATTTATTGTTCGAGTAGGACGGCGTGAGCGATACCGCAACTGTTCAACCGTTCCGATCGCATGCCATTTGTGTATAATTAATTACGTTAACTTCCCATCCTTGAAAGTGAAGCAATTTCTATGATTCATCGTTGTATGATTGAATTTTAAAAATAACAAAGTGCAATTACGGAACCCGCGAATCACTCCCCCTCTCTCCTTGATTTTTCTTATTAAATAACGCAATTACTAATAATTTTCTAATAATTAATAATTATCACATAACAATATACCCGACGTATTACGGTCAGACTATTATCTAGAATCTCGGTACTTTGTGCAAAATTGTTAATTAATTTAATAATCAGAAATATATATTGTTATACGCGAATGTGGTTGACGTCGAATGAAGGCTCGCCCGGGAGATGTTGCACGTGAGAGAGAGAGGGAAGATTTATGATAATAATAGATTATATCCGCCGAAGAACGCATGTTCGGGCCGCGGAGGAACGCGGAGGAAACCTCGCGAATGCCCTAATAGGAAACCCGCTCGGTCGCGGTGAAAGAAAGAGAAATCGATGAAGCGCCAGCAATGGGTACCGCGCGCGCGTATCCAGAGGAAGCAGGAAGAGAGAGCGCGCGCGCGCGCGAGAGAGAGAGAGAGAGAGAAAAAAGGATAGAAAGAGATGAGTTAATATATTAAAATATTCCACGCAAAAATCTCGACCGCGAATATTCAAATGAAATGGCTACTTTTAAATAATCGTGGCATATCGGGTTACTCTACACGTAATCGATGCAAATGTAATCGCAATTCGCGACCGTCATTGCGAACGCCGCAGGCGGCGTCGTGGCTCGACCGACTTGAATTTTTCGAATATTTCTGTGACGTGCTGGCGTTTAAATTGGCGTGCGATTACCATGATTAATACCGCTTTTCTGATCTTAAATATGGATCTACCTGCAACAGATCAGCATAATTGGCACGAAATCGCCGATTATTAACAATCGTTTGCGGAACACAACATACTGTATCCGAAATTCCGACGGAATTTTTCTCTCTCGTGATGCTCCCTCGCGAATAAAATCCTTCACGGAGGAAGATAAGACGGCAGATTTCTCGAGTTGTTTCCTTTCAACACAGATTTGGATAATCCCCGTCCCGCTGAATTATTTTTTGCGGTCTGTCACAGATGATTTTTATGTCACTGTAACTATATCGATGGGAAAGCATTAAATCGCTATATTTGTAATCAGTAATATAAACATCATTTGATAGTTAAGTTAGACATATCTTATTTAATACATTTTCATCAGCCATTTGTGTATAGAGGATAATTTAGATCAGAAAGAATCAAAGTGCCTAAGAGCAATCGCGAAAGTAAGAAATGCTTACTTATGTTCTTGAATTTTTCCTTTTTTTGAATCACACTGTATCGAAGGAGGATGCATCTCGAAGCTGAGATCTTTCGTCTTCAGCTTCCTCTTCCTTTTCGTAGTTTTCTCTGTCTTTTTCTTCATCTTCTTTTACCAATATCCATTCTTATCGATATTTCTTTCCTACCTCCCGTTTTCCAATATTTCACCTCGGCTTACACCGTGGAGAAATTTTCGAAAAAAATGTGTCCGATGGTATTTCGCACAGCTAAGTTTAAACTATTGGAACTCTTTCGCTCGTGTATACGTGATAATTCGAGAAAAATGAGCAAAGAAACTAACGTTCCTAAAAGTAGGCGAGAAATGCTTATTCATGTTCCTGAGTTTCCCAGCATTCTCTTTTGCATCTAACTGTATTGAGGGAGAGTGAATTTCGCGGCCAAAATTGTTCACCTTCTCCTTTTTCTTCTTTTCCACCCTCTTTTTCTTCTTCTTCTTTCACGAATATTCACGTTTATCTCTCTTCCTTTCCTATCTCCCGCCTTTCCAATATCCCACTTCGACTTCCACTTCGAGGAAACTTTCGAAAAAAATGTCCGATAGTATTTCACCCCGTCAAATCCGAACTATCGGCGCCCTTTCGTTAGGTTATTGATAAAGGAAGGACCGCGTGAGTTTCCGCTTCTGCGGAAACAAGTCTCTCGTCATTGATTCCCCTCTACTTTATTCGCGATAAGTACTTTTTTTCCATTATATCGCCCGGGACCCTCTTCTGAGCGCGAGCGCGCGCTCGCTTTTGCGAGTGTTTCCTTTTTGTACGACCCAAGCCTTTTGTGTTTCGTTTTGATCTTCGCCTCGAAACGCCCACGGCCCATTGTACTGTCATCCTTTGAGCGTGATCGAAAATCGACGTATAACAGCGTTCCGAGACGCTTGTCCGTTAAAACGATACGCTCACTCGTCTCGTACGCTACAATCTTGATTCTTTGATAAACTTCCGGACCTTATTTAAACGAACCCACTTTCGACCTTTTTGTTCTCCCGAATAATTGTAATTCAAGTAAATCTTCTCGGAGCGAAATTAATTCTCTCTAGAAGAATTTATCGATACGACACGTGAATTAACTCGAGCATTCACGAGCAACGGTGCAATGAACTAATTAGGACGATAGCCCGAAGCAATTAAGAATTGCTTATTATTACGAATTAAGACGATATCCCAGTGAAGAATCACGTTGGTGGAATTTAATAGTATCTATTACGGCGTAAAAATGCGTTAATTTACGCGACAGACATTAATATTAATAAGAATATATACGAAGTGGCGGAAAAGAAATAAGGCAGGAGCGCCGTTATCGGGGAATGCGGAGGAGTCACGTACTACTACAACATTACACCACTAATTACGTACTATATCTCCCTGTAACCGGATGAGATATTTCTGTCTTCTCGGATTGCACGATCGAGGCCGTCTAGAATAGACTTTACGACTTCGGCGGATCCCGCTCGTGTTCCTTAACGAATCGACGGTAAATAATGACGCCGTGATAAGACGCAACCAGGCAGCATCCATTATTCAGCACTAGTTCTCTCCTTCCTTCTCTCTCTCTCTCTCTCTCTCTCTCCCCTTTTTTTCTCCTGCGCTCTCTCCTTCTCTCTTCTGATTCGACAAATTTCGCGCTGACCCAAAAGTAGTGCGAAACGAACAAACGGACAGAGAAGGTGACGACCTGGCCGGAATTTCAACGAGCGATCTCATTACTCAGTTCCCGAACTTCGACAGCTGATGCTTTCGAAGACCGATGGATGATGCACCATCTTCGCCACTGCCGTCCCCGTCGCCCTGGCTGTCGCTTTCGGGTCAAGGCTAAGGGATAGCGCGTTAATAGTCCGTTCGATCCGGTCGGATTAAGCGGAGAGTTCGAATATATGGGTCACGAAGGATTAAAAGATCAAACACAATTGCGGAAGTTGCGAATGTGAGGCGACGAAGAAGTCACTGAGACGAGAAAGAGGAAGGTAAATTTAAAATCCGTCGGTCAATCCTTGGTTTGGTAGCAAAACGGCAAATTTGCTTAGAGATTTAAATTAAAGATAAATTAAAGACAGCACGTAAAGTTAATTTGCCTGCTGTTCCAACAACCAAGATATTAATAGCTAGGCAGTTTTATATCGTGATGAATGCTATATTTATATATGAAACGCATGATACTCAAAAAAAAAAAAAAGAAATAGCCAAGAGATTCTATAGATATTTATATAATTTTTGCATAAGCAGATGCGTAGGTATCGCGAAGTATAAAAATGATCTTTTCATCAATCTTTAGATCTATTAACGTTTCAAATTTCATCTCATTGCGGAAAGTATGGCCGGTTAGTTGGCTGGTTCTTTCCGTGCATGGTACTCGAAGTGGGAATGTGACAGCGTCGATTATTCCGCCACTTTACTTGAAAATAGTCCGGAGTCAATGAAAAAACTGTCATGATCGTTCAGATTTTGCACTGTAAAAGGGCTTTAGGTAAATTTAACACACGCAGCGATGGCGCGGCGGCGCGCGTAAATACATTTTTTTACCGTAACACGTGGATCCTCCGCGCTTACGAGCGTTACGTGTGGTAAATTTTGCGGAAGATATTTAGGCGTAGTGAGGATGTTTCGCACATTTTACACTCGCGCGCGAGGCACCCTCGCGTACGCGGGATTTTTACGGCGTGTTCGCGCGACGTTCCGTGCACGTGTAAGTCCCCTGTATCGTAGGGGGTCTTGGGTATACAGGGTGATCTTCTCGCTTGAGATCCACTCGAACCAATCCCTTTTCGCGTAAATAAATAATACGTTTATGGTGCCCCCGTGTTATAAAAGTTTAATAGTTTGAAGGAGAGAGATATTCGTGAATTGAGCTGTAAATCTTCTCACAAACGTCTCTTTAGGTCTTCTCACGTCTCTGTATGTCCTTCAGCCTCTTTTTGTATAAAACATTTTGCAATAAAATTTCACAAAATGGCCCAATTGACACTCCAATCGCGGTTAATAGAGGCTCGAAGAAACGCGAATCGCATTCTCGGAAACACATAATGTTTACAACCAGGCAGATCACGAGCGAAATGCCTGATTATGTTTTATTTTTCATCGACGCACTCTTTTAACCACGTTCAAACTCTTATCAACTTTTTCGTGAAATTTGTTTAAAAACCTGTGCTTTTTTATCGTCGCTATTTGAAACTTGTACCGCGCCGGACACTCGGGTCCAAGCCTAGAGTTGAATATGAGTTTTTCAGTTGTGAATCGCCGTCACATGTATAATCCCGCGTATTTCGTACAATTGAAACTCTCGGATTTAACTCTAATCCGAGTATTCTGCGTGAAGCAAGCTTCAATTAGCGACTGCAAATACGGGCTTTAGAGTTTCATATTTACAAGTTTGCTTTCCCAATACTGTCTACGTTATACATCAAAAGAAACAATTATACTCTTGCAAAAATTTATAAAAATATATGTACACTTGGATATGAAAAATAATATATAATGATATATTAAAAGAATGTATAAAGTTAAAATTACATTTTTTTCTGTTTAAGAATAATTTAATTCCTTTGCAAAGAGAGTATTTAATTTAATCATATCTTTATATAAAAAAAACTGATCACTGAAGAATCCTCAGATATATAAATAAATTCTTTTCATCCGCAACGAATTCAACGCGGTGAAACGCCTATCTGCTGTCCGCCACCCTTCTCGAAACGAAACACTACGTTGTCGCCGCTTGAGAAGCACCCTGTATAGTCCGCTTCCTACGGCCATTTCTGCTAAAGGCGCGCGACACACGTTTTATCATGTTATCGACGATAGCTAAAATGCCATTTTCTACGTGCCTGCATCTTGATAAAGCCGGTAACGGCGGTGGTAGCAACAACACAGCATACGAGCGACAACATGCGATCTTGCCCTCCTCGCAAAATGATTTCCACGAAAGATCGTGACGGGGTGACGGCCGACGCGGCTTAAAGCCGGCAAAGAGGTAATTTCGCCGCTAGCAAAACACCGCCTTCCCGTTCGTGATCGCGCTCGTGTCACTCGGCTTAACTCCGAGCTAACCGCAAAAGAGAGAAAAGAGAGAGAGGAACCTCCCACCACGTCGGGCTGTACGAATTAAACGACGACGACTTGAGAAGTTCTCTCATTAGCTTCTCGAATTTTCAAATCTGCGATAAATGAAGTCCACTATGTTTTTCCTTCTCCCTCCCCCTATATTTGCATGATAGTCTTTACATTTTATTAAAATAGTAAATATTTAGTAATACTACTCCACTAGTTTTTGGTGGAGCAGTATTTCCAAACACTTATTATATTTTTATTATATATATATATAATATTTTTTACTCTTCATATTTTGTCTTATATTTTTATTCGATCACATGATCTTTATTTATTTATTTGTATTCTGTTTATTCTTATATAGTATGAAAGATTTCTATTTATTATTAATTAATTTCAACGACTTTTTTGTAATTTTTAGACGCTAACGATAATATTATTTGTGAACGAAGCATATTGCCGCTGCGTAGGCGAAACTGATATCGTCATCATAACGGCCGCGCTGAACATTTAGCGAAAATCCACTCAATACATTCTATTAATGATATTAATATTGATGCCATTAATAACGTACGTTTTATTAACAATGATATTGCGTAATGGTCGCATGAGGAAATAATAAGCGAGCGACTAATAAAATGTTCATGTGCGCATATCGAAAATTATGTCTCCTTTTTATTTCCTTTCTCTCCTTCTTCTTTCTCCCCGAAATTTCATCTGCGAGATTCCACCACCTTCTGCGAAAGAAGGAAATGAGTAAGAAGGTAACGAAGTCCCCCTTCGTTCGTTAACTATTCGGAAAAATCTGCTCGAGCAACACGAGCGGCTGATTCCTACTGGGAGGGAGGAAGGAAGAAAGAGACCTGGCTTCGCCCCGTTTCCCGGCCACTGTCAAGAGCGCTTTCAAGCGCACCTGTCAGCGATTTATTTCGCCTTAAATCCAAACATTCCGCCGTGAGCTTCGACGCGCGCGACTCGTAGTCGACGATGTCATCGCGTATTGAAGGCGGAAACGTTAGGATTTACGACGGAGGACGGAAGATACTTCCTCCTCCTCCTTCTCTTACATCTCCCTCGCGTCCTGAGAGGCTGTTCCGCCGCGCGTGGATGGATGGAAGTTCTCATAAAAATCGCTTCTCATAAAAAGCCGATGTCGGATTCCGCACGACTTTACATCTCTCTACGCATCTCCGTCGATCTCTCGTTGCCTCGGTTTAACGAGGGGTGCATTCGCGTATAGAAAAATATTAGCGTTGCCTCTGACAATCGAGCGGTCTATTTCCACGAGTCGCATTGTGAGAAAATAAATTCTGTTAAATACTATCTGAACAATATAATTTGGAAAATTATTAGAAAATCCAATTCAGTAAACAGGAGCTTTTAGAGGTAACGAGTTAACTCGATGTGGAATAATTTTATTGATAATAAAGTACGTTAACGAAACATTTATAAGATCAATAAAATAATTTTATGCTTCTACAATTGCGAATTCGCAAAATTGTAAAATTACTTCATTATTGCTAAAGCATGTTAATGAAGCATTTTTATGGCCAACAAAATATTTTATACGTCTATAATTACAAATTCGCTGTAAAATAATTTCATCATTGTTAAAATATATTAACGAAACATTTATAATCAATAAAATATGTTATGCCTTTATAATTACAAATTCCCTTGAAGAATCTCTCAAGTCATCGAATTAACTTGCATCTACAAAACTTCTCGAGAAAAATTTTGAATGCCTATGAAATATCGCAAAATATTTCTAAATATCTAAAAATATATGTATCGAAACACATTCAACAATTTAGTTACATTTTATTTGCATGCATTGTTGCAATTGTTCCTTCCGCTTCGTTCCAAATTTTCACACATATTTTTATATACGCACACGATAAATCTCGTAACGATTCACAATCACAATCACAGTCTCGATCTCCGAGCATTAACGCTACAGCTTTGCAGAATTTTCGGATAAAGAGAATAATAATTCCCGGGGAAACATCTCGTCGAAAGTACGCGAGGTGACGGCAGAAAGAATGTTCGCCATTACACAACGTCTTACTCGATGATATCCCGTCGTTGCCTTCCATAAAGAAGCTGCATCATTAATTTCAATTTGGCCGCGCGAGACTAAGCTAAGGATCCGTGAAGTAAGAGAGAAAGGCACGAGAAAAATGCTCTTCGTCCGAGCACAATTTTCCATAATTGAAGAGCCATCGCGCATTTTTATTTCGCCATATTTCATCGGGCCGTCATATTTCATGCGCTTTCATTTGATTTACGTCAGACGCTCGGATATTCTGGCGTATTTGAGGGAGCGCTCAAACGTTTCACGACTACTTACATAAGACGTTCAGATATTTACTTGTTAATTAACGTTGTTGGTCTTTGTTGTTAATTGCCCACATATAGATCGTCAAATAGGAGTTACCTCGTAATTGGCGTGCGAGAAAAATTCCGAGAAAAATTCCGTATGCTTATTAAAATAAACGTCTCAATAATTGAACGTGTCCCAATGATTGAAACGTTAATAATATATATGTGTTTATTAAAATGCTTATCAATAAATGAAACAAAATCACAAACTAACTGAACATTTCTTTTTATTATATTGTTCCGTATATTGAAAAGCATCTTAATAAATTTGCTGTCTTAATAAATTTGCGTCTTAATAAAGAAAAGTACATTAATAATATTTTAATCATTGGGACATGTATGTTTAATCACTAGGATTTTTACCTTACGAATTAACTCGCACAGGTGATTCTTCTTTTTTTTTTTGCGGAATTCGTTGAACGGCAAATATAATTAATTAGTACAAAAGAAATGACTAGTTTTAAAATGGCGTGGGAAACATGCATAAAGTTCTCTACACTGAGAGAAACAAATGGTTGACCTCACTAAAATTATAGTCATGTTCAACGTTGCCTACACAGAGGAAAATAATTTAGAGGGATAGCAAATTTATGTTGTCGTAATAAATAAATAAATACACAGAGTATTTCTTAAGTGCGGTCTAATAATTTAGGAGTTGATCCTTGAGGTCATTTTATGAAAAAATAAATATGCTCATATGAATATTTTTTATAAAATGACCTCAAAAATAAATTTCTAAAATATTAAAAAGTACTTAAAGAACCTTCTATATATTTATTTATTTGCTATGATGATATAAAATTTGCTATTTATTTAAATTATTTTCTTTCGCGTATATTTTCTTGCTTTAATAGAAAAATAATAACAGCAATATATATATAAGATTATTATCATTAACATTATTATAAGTTTTATATTATAATAACGGTTCTCCTGACTGTAATTCTACCACAAGATGAATATGATCACAAATACCGAACATTTTATTTCCCGTGTGATGTCACCGTGGCGATCAACGTGTTGATTCACGTTGTGAATGTGCAATATTGCATGATTATCCGATTAAAATTTACATTTCACATACGCGCGTGATCTTATTAATTGGGCCATTCCCATATAGAGATCTTCCGTGTGGAAGTTCCGCACGAAGGCGAAAATCGCAAATATCGATAACGAAATAGACGAGAGATTCCGCGCTGAGCCTGTGGGATTGCAAACTGTTAACTCGCCGAACAGTTTCGGTTTGTTTAAATATGTCGGAGAATTTTCGGGAATATGTTCGACGAGGGAGACTTTTCGAACATCGAAGTATCCGTCTTTTGACGAAGCAATTCCGACGTTCGTTTAGATTCCGGAACGTTCATCGATGTTCCAATATCCGTTATAATTATATAAACACATAATTAAGACATACTTATCCGCGTTTGCTCTAATTAACGGACTGATGTGTGTTTCGCGAAGTTCTAATTGCGCATCGGCCGGCAGATGTACGTACATTGATTACTCTCGGGCGAACTCTCTCCCCCCTCCCCCTTTCGCACTTCTCGATATCGTGAGAAAGGGTTAAAAGTATGCGAAAGGCACCACTCTGTCTTGTGCAGCGCATTATCCGCGCGCTCGCCTGTTAATTAAAACTTAACAGGATGCTGCAGCACGTAGCGCCGCACTGTATCTTCGTATTATGCGGCTCTGCGTAATGGCGCACTTAACCCGAAATAGATTTACTCGATAGCAGGCATCGAGTGTGGCGTCCCTCCCACTTACCAGTAACTGACATCTCCGAAAGAAAGATCATACGTACATATACATTTCTCTGATCCTTTTTTTTATATTTTAGGCACTTGACATTTTTTTCGAATGTCACTTTCCCTTACTTCCAAATTTCTCGATCTGCGCTTACGCATTTCGCGGCATTTTTCCGCTAAGGTAACTTGATTTATTTATTTATTTGTTCATCGACGGGAGATGCCTTTTAGCGATCACGTGGATAGATGTCATGAGAAGGGTCGAACATAGGTTTTATAAAATATCGCCATTAGCGGTACTAGAATCACTAAATGATAATAGTAACAAACACGTTGACACGTTTAAGAAAAATTCACATACGCGTATATTCTTAATTTTTTTTAAATATATTTTTTAAGCATGTTGAATTTTCGATCCGGTCGTTTCCACCACTTGCGACTCGCAATTGTGTTTGCATTTTTAGATTTCGCGATATCCTCTCATTAAATTAAATGTAAGTTATTGAATCAATTAATTTGATTTATTTATCGAGTTGTTTATCGACGAGAGAAACTCTTTTGCTAGGAGTAGAAGTTATGAGGGACTCGAACACAAGTTATTAGAAATATCATCACTAATCAAAATAGAATAATTATGTGATATATACATGATATATATTATAATATAGTAATATAATAATACGCAATATAACTGGATACATTCAACAAAATATAAATATAAATATAATTTTGAAGCTCCTGACTACACTTGCTGTGACTATCCTTGTTTGACGTCAGAAGCGAGAAAATGCATACCAAGCATTTTTGCGATACACGTTCAAATAAACAAATATATCCATAAAATAAAATTGGTGATCGAACCTTAATTTTGCCAACATATTTCAGGCATGTTAAAATTTCAACCTGGTCGCTTTTTCTCTTGTTTTCGAATCTTCTTGCTCGAACTGTCAGACTTCATGATATTCTTTCGCTAAGGAATTATTAATGTAATTAATTTGATATATTCATTTATTTGTGTTTATAACGACGGAGATGCTTTTTGGCTTATAACACAAGTAGAAGTTACGAGAAGGTTAGACACGAGTTACAAAATTACTATCGCTATAACGACAACAGAATTAATAAATGATGATAGTAACAACACAAACAACACGGGAATGTTGTATTTTCCAAATGAAAATGGGTCAGACGTCACTCGAGTCGAGTAGCGAGTTTGAAGCAGAGATCCTCGAGCATCGTTTGTCCCAAATTTCTCGGGCTCTCTTTGATGAAAAAAAAAAAGAAAAAAAGAAAGAGGGAGAGAAAGAGAGAGAGAGAGAGAGAGAGAAATTCCGGACTTCCGGGTTCGGTGTGTGCAAAACGGATATTCCAAACGCGAATGTCGACGTACAGGTGCGATCAATTTCCGCCGGTGGCTTTCTCGCCGTTTCGCCACTGGTGGGCGACTAAAAAAGGGGCTTTTGGCTGATTTAATTGCTGTCGATAAATCATCCCTTGCTCCCGCATGTTGCGGGTGATTCGCGTCCGGACGGAGAAAGGAGGGACAGCGAGAGAGTGAGAAAAGCGGAGGGGAGAAGGAGTTATGAACATGATAGTTTATTTTTATTTTTCCTTATCGTAGACAACGCGATCGTGTTTTGCCGTTTATCGAGAGAAAGAGAGGGAGGGAGGGAGAGAGAGAGAGAGAGAGAGAGAGAGAGAGAGAGAGAGAGAG